>NW_021014683.1:0-18204 GCF_003676215.2 Rhopalosiphum maidis
AAATTTTTAAACATCCTTTGAACACTGGAATATCATTGTGAAGGATGCTGAATTCTTTGAGAATTATGTGTTTAAATTCTGTAAAATCTCAATTATTTTAGAAAATTATCGGCATTAACTCAATACCGTTGGAGTATATTGGTGTTGGAAATCATTCCTCGAAAATAATGGTTGAAAAACGTTAAATTCCCAAATAATTCTAGAGTATTGCCGTACAAATTTTCAATCATCCTGTAAGACACTGGAATATCTCTGTGAAGGATGCTGAATTCTTTGAGAATTATGGTTTAAATTCTGTAAAATCTCAATTATTTTAAAATTATCGGCATTAAATCAATACCGTTGGAGTATATTGTGTAGAAAGCTCAATCCTCAAATAAAATGGTTTTAAATCGTTGAATTCCAAAATATTCTTTTAAAATTACGGTAAAAATATTCAAACATCCTCTAAGACACTGGAATATCTCTGTGAAGGATGCTGAACTCTTTGAGAATTATGGTTTTAATTCATTAAAATCTCAAATCTTCTCGAATATTATTGTAATAAATGGTTGAAAAGTTTTCTATAACGCTGGAATACCGTTGTGTAGGATGATGAATTCCTTGAGAATAATGGTTGAAGTTCTTTAAATCTCAATAATTTAGAAAATTATCGTCAAAATCTCAATACCGTTGGATTTTATTGTGTAGGAAGCTTATTCATTGAAAATAATGGTTTTGAATCATTTTAATTCCCAAAAAAATCTAGAAAATTGCAGTCAAAATTTTTAAACATCCTTTGAACACTAGAATATCATTGTGAAGGATGCTGAATTCTTTGAGAATTATGGTTTAAATTCTTAAAAATCTCAATTATTTTAGAAAATTATCGGCATTAACTCAATACCGTTGGAGTATATTGGTGTTGGAAAATCATTCCTCGAAAATAATGGTTGAAAAACGTTAAATTCCCAATAATTCTAGAATATTGCCGTACAAATTTTCAATCATCTTCTAAGACACTGGAATATCTCTGTGAAGGATGCTGAATTCTTTGAGAATTATGGTTTTATTCATTAAAATCTCAATTATTTTAGAAAATTATCGGCATTAACTCAATACCGTTGGAGTATATTGGTGTGGAAAAATTCCTCGAAAATAATGGTTGAAAAACGTTAAATTCCCTAATAATTCTAGAGTATTGCCGTACAAATTTTCAATCATCCTGTAAGACACTGGAATATCTCTGTGAAGGATGCTGAATTCTTTGAGAATTATGGTTTAAATTCTGTAAAATCTCAATTATTTAGAAAATTATCGGCATTAAATCAATACCGTTGGAGTATATTGTTGTAGAAAGCTCAATCCTCAAATAAAATGGTTTAAAATCGTTGAATTCCAAAATATTCTTTTAAAATTACGGTAAAATATTCAAACATCCTCTAAGACACTGGAATCTCTGTATCTCTGGTGTGATTTTCTTGAAGGATGCTGAACTCTTTGAGAATTATGGTTTATTCATTAAAATCTCAAATCTTCTCGAATATTATTGTAATAATGGTGTAAAAGTTTTCTATAACGCTGGAATACCGTTGTGTAGGATGATGAATTCCTTGAGAATAATGGTTGAAGTTCTTTAAATCTCAATAATTTTAGAAAATTATCGTCAAAATCTCAATACCGTTGGATTTTATTGGTGTAGGAAGCTTATTCATTGAAAATAATGGTTTGAATCATTTAATTCCCAAAAAAATCTAGAAAATTGCAGTCAAATTTTTAAACATCTTTGAACACTAGAATATCATTGTGAAGGATGCTGAATTCTTTGAGAATTATGTTTTAAATTCTGTAAAATCTCAATTATTTTAGAAAATTATCGGCATTAACTCAATACCGTTGGAGTATATTGGTGTTGGAAAATCATTCCTCGAAAATAATGGTTGAAAAAACGTTAAATTCCAAATAATTCTAGAGTATTGCCGTACAAATTTTCAATCATCTGTAAGACACTGGAATATCTCTGTGAAGGATGCTGAATTCTTTGAGAATTATGGTTTAAATTCTGTAAAATCTCAATTATTTTAGAAAAATTATCGGCATTAAATCAATACCGTTGGAGTATATTGTTGTAGAAAGCTCAATCCTCAAATAAAATGGTTTTAAATCGTTGAATTCCAAAATATTTTTTAAAATTACGGTAAAAATATTCAAACATCCTCTAAGACACTGGAATATCTCTGTGAAGGATGCTGAACTCTTTGAGAATTATGGTTTTAATTCATTAAAATCTCAAATCTTCTCGAATATTATTGTAATAATGGTGTAAAAGTTTTCTATAACGCTGGAATACCGTTGTGTAGGATGATGAATTCCTTGAGAATAATGGTTGAAGTTCTTTAAATCTCAATAATTTTAGAAAATTATCGTCAAAATCAATACCGTTGGATTTTATTGGTGTAGGAAGCTATTCATTGAAAATAATGGTTTGAATCATTTTAATTCCCAAAAAAATCTAGAAAATTGCAGTCAAAATTTTTAAACATCCTTTGAACACTAGAATATCATTGTGAAGGATGCTGAATTCTTTGAGAATTATGGTTTTAATTCTTAAAATCTCAATTATTTTAGAAAATTATCGGCATTAACTCAATACCGTTGGAGTATATTGGTGTTGGAAAATCATTCCTCGAAAATAATGGTTGAAAAACGTTAAATTCCCAAATAATTCTAGAGTATTGCCGTACAAATTTCAATCATCCTGTAAGACACTGGAATATCTCTGTGAAGGATGCTGAATTCTTTGAGAATTATGGTTTAAATTCTGTAAAATCTCAATTATTTTAGAAAATTATCGGCATTAAATCAATACCGTTGGAGTATATTGTTGTAGAAAGCTCAATCCTCAAATAAAATGGTTTTAAATCGTTGAATTCCAAAATTCTTTTAAAATTACGGTAAAAATATTCAAACATCCTCTAAGACACTGGAATATCTCTGTGAAGGATGCTGAACTCTTTGAGAATTATGGTTTTAATTCATTAAAATCTCAAATCTTCTCGAATATTATTGTAATAAATGGTGTAAAAGTTTTCTATAACGCTGGAATACCGTGTGTAGGATGATGAATTCCTTGAGAATAATGGTTGAAGTTCTTTAAATCTCAATAATTTTAGAAAATTATCGTCAAAATCTCAATACCGTTGGATTTATTGGTGTAGGAAGCTTATTCATTGAAAATAATGGTTTTGAATCATTTTAATTCCCAAAAAAATCTAGAAAATTGCAGTCAAAATTTTAAAACATCCTTTGAACACTAGAATATCATTGTGAAGGATGCTGAATTCTTTGAGAATTATGGTTTAATTCTGTAAAATCTCAATTATTTTAGAAAATTATCGGCATTAACTCAATACCGTTGGAGTATATTGGTGTTGAAAATCATTCTCGAAAATAATGGTTGAAAAACGTTAAAGTCCCAAATAATTCTAGAATATTGCCGTACAAATTTTCAATCATCTCTAAGACACTGGAATATCTCTGTGAAGGATGCTGAATTCTTTGAGAATTATGGTTTTATTCATTAAAATCTCAATTATTTTAGAAAATTATCGGCATTAACTCAATACCGTTGGAGTATATTGGTGTTGGAAATCATTCCTCGAAAATAATGGTTAAAAACGTTAAATTCCCAAATAATTCTAGAGTATTGCCGTACAAATTTTCAATCATCCTGTAAGACACTGGAATATCTCTGTGAAGGATGCTGAATTCTTTGAGAATTATGGTTTTAAATTCTGTAAAATCTCAATTATTTTAGAAAATTATCGGCATTAAATCAATACCGTTGGAGTATATTGTTGTAGAAAGCTCAATCCTCAAATAAAATGGTTTAAAATCGTTGAATTCCAAAAATCTTTTAAAATACGGTAAAAATATTCAAACATCCTCTAAGACACTGGAATATCTCTGTGAAGGATGCTGAACTCTTTGAGAATTATGGTTTTAATTCATTAAAATCTCAAATCTTCTCGAATATTATTGTAATAAATGGTGTAAAAGTTTTCTATAACGCTGGAATACCGTTGTGTAGGATGATGAATTCCTTGAGAATAATGGTTGAAGTTCTTAAATCTCAATAATTTTAGAAAATTATCGTCAAAATCTCAATACCGTTGGATTTTATTGGTGTAGGAAGCTTATTCATTGAAAATAATGGTTTTGAATCATTTTAATTCCCAAAAAAATCTAGAAAATTGCAGTCAAAATTTTTAAACATCCTTTGAACACTAGAATATCATTGTGAAGGATGCTGAATTCTTTGAGAATTATGGTTTAATTCTGTAAAATCTCAATTATTTTAGAAAATTATCGGCATTAACTCAATACCGTTGGAGTATATTGGTGTTGGAAAATCATTCCTCGAAAATAATGGTTGAAAAACGTTAAATTCCCAAATAATTCTAGAGTATTGCCGTACAAATTTTCAATCATCCTGTAAGACACTGGAATATCTCTGTGAAGGATGCTGAATTCTTTGAGAATTATGGTTTTAAATTCTGTAAAATCTCAATTATTTTAGAAAATTATCGGCATTAAATCAATACCGTTGGAGTATATTGTTGTAGAAAGCTCAATCCTCAAATAAAATGGTTTTAAATCGTTGAATTCCAAAATATTCTTTTAAAATTACGGTAAAATATTCAAACATCCTCTAAGACACTGGAATATCTCTGTGAAGGATGCTGAACTCTTTGAGAATTATGGTTTTAATTCATTAAATCTCAAATCTTCTCGAATATTATTGTAATAAATGGTTTAAAAGTTTTCTATAACGCTGGAATACCGTTGTGTAGGATGATGAATTCCTTGAGAATAATGGTTGAAGTTCTTTAAATCTCAATAATTTTAGAAAATTATCGTCAAAATCTCAATACCGTTGGATTTTATTGGTGTAGGAAGCTTATTCATTGAAAATAATGGTTTTGAATCATTTAATTCCCAAAAAAATCTAGAAATTGCAGTCAAAATTTTTAAACATCCTTGAACACTAGAATATCATTGTGAAGGATGCTGAATTCTTTGAGAATTATGGTTTAAATTCTGTAAAATCTCAATTATTTTAGAAAATTATCGGCATTAACTCAATACCGTTGGAGTATATTGGTGTTGGAAAATCATTCCTCGAAAATAATGGTTGAAAAACGTTAAATTCCCAAATATTCTAGAGTATTGCCGTACAAATTTTCAATCATCCTGTAAGACACTGGAATATCTCTGTGAAGGATGCTGAATTCTTTGAGAATTATGGTTTAAATTCTGTAAAATCTCAATTATTTTAGAAAATTATCGGCATTAAATCAATACCGTTGGAGTATATTGGTGTTGGAAAATCATTCCTCGAAAATAATGGTTTTAAATCGTTGAATTCCAAAATATTCTTTTAAAATTACGGTAAAAATATTCAAACATCCTCTAAGACACTGGAATATCTCTGTGAAGGATGCTGAACTCTTTGAGAATTATGGTTTTAATTCATTAAAATCTCAAATCTTCTCGAATATTATTGTAATAAATGGTGTAAAAGTTTTCTATAACGCTGGAATACCGTTGTGTAGGATGATGAATTCTTTGAGAATAATGGTTGAAGTTCTTTAAATCTCAATAATTTTAGAAAATTATCGTCCAAATCTCAATACCGTTGGATTTTATTGGTGTAGGAAGCTTATTCATTGAAATTAATGGTTTTGAATCATTTTAATTCCCAAAAAAATCTAGAAAATTGCAGTCAAAATTTTTAAACATCCTTTAAACACTAGAATATCATTGTGAAGGATGCTGAATTCTTTGAGAATTATGGTTTTAATTCTTAAAATCTCAATTATTTATAAAATATCGGCATTAATCATATAACATGTAAATTTCAAAATACCGTTGGAGAGTATATTGGTGTTGGAAAATCATTCCTCGAAAATAATGGTTGAAAAACGTTAAATTCCCAAATAATTCTAGAGTTGCCGTACAAATTTTCAATCATCCTGTAAGACACTGGAATATCTCTGTGAAGGATGCTGAATTCTTTGAGAATTATGGTTTAAATTCTGTAAAATCTCAATTATTTTAGAAAATTATCGGCATTAAATCAATACCGTTGGAGTATATTGTTGTAGAAAGCTCAATCCTCAAATAAAATGGTTTAAATCGTTGAATTCAAAATATTCTTTTAAAATTACGGTAAAAATATTCAAACATCCTCTAAGACACTGGAATATCTCTGTGAAGGATGCTGAACTCTTTGAGAATTATGGTTTTAATTCATTAAAATCTCAAATCTTCTCGAATATTATTGTAATAAATGGTGTAAAAGTTTTCTATAACGCTGGAATACCGTTGTGTAGGATGATGAATTCCTTGAGAATAATGGTTGAAGTTCTTTAAATCTCAATAATTTTAGAAAATTATCGTCAAAATCTCAATACCGTTGGATTTTATTGGTGTAGGAAGCTTATTCATTGAAAATAATGGTTTTGAATCATTTTAATTCCCAAAAAAATCTAGAAAATTGCAGTCAAAATTTTTAAACATCCTTTGAACACTAGAATATCATTGTGAAGGATGCTGAATTCTTTGAGAATTATGGTTTTAATTCTTAAAATCTCAATTATTTTAGAAAATTATCGGCATTAACTCAATACCGTTGGAGTATATTGGTGTTGGAAAATCATTCCTCGAAAATAATGGTTGAAAAACGTTAAATTCCCAAATAATTCTAGAATATTGCCGTACAAATTTTCAATCATCTTCTAAGACACTGGAATATCTCTGTGAAGGATGCTGAATTCTTTGAGAATTATGGTTTAATTCATTAAAATCTCAATTATTTTAGAAAATTATCGGCATTAACTCAATACCGTTGGAGTATATTGGTGTTGGAAAATCATTCCTCGAAATAATGGTTGAAAAACGTTAAATTCCCTAATAATTCTAGAGTTGCCGTACAAATTTTCAATCATCCTGTAAGACACTGGAATATCTCTGTGAAGGATGCTGAATTCTTTGAGAATTATGGTTTAAATTCTGTAAAATCTCAATTATTTTAGAAAATTATCGGCATTAAATCAATACCGTTGGAGTATATTGTGTAGAAAGCTCAATCCTCAAATAAAATGGTTTAAATCGTTGAATTCCAAAATATTCTTTTAAAATTACGGTAAAAATATCAAACATCCTCTAAGACACTGGAATATCTCTGTGAAGGATGCTGAACTCTTTGAGAATTATGGTTTTAATTCATTAAAATCTCAAATCTTCTCGAATATTATTGTAATAAATGGTGTAAAAGTTTTCTATAACGCTGGAATACCGTTGTGTAGGATGATGAATTCCTTGAGAATAATGTTTGAAGTTCTTTAAATCTCAATAATTTAGAAAATTATCGTCAAAATCTCAATACCGTTGGATTTTATTGGTGTAGGAAGCTTATTCATTGAAAATAATGGTTTGAATCATTTTAATTCCCAAAAAAATCTAGAAAATTGCAGTCAAAATTTTTAAACATCCTTGAACACTAGAATATCATTGTGAAGGATGCTGAATTCTTTGAGAATTATGGTTTAAATTCTGTAAAATCTCAATTATTTTAGAAAATTATCGGCATTAACTCAATACCGTTGGAGTATATTGGTGTTGGAAAATCATTCCTCGAAAATAATGGTTGAAAAACGTTAAATTCCCAAATAATTCTAGAGTATTGCCGTACAAATTTTCAATCATCTGTAAGACACTGGAATATCTCTGTGAAGGATGCTGAATTCTTTGAGAATTATGGTTTAATTCTGTAAAATCTCAATTATTTTAGAAAATTATCGGCATTAAATCAATACCGTTGGAGTATATTGTTGTAGAAAGCTCAATCCTCAAATAAAATGGTTTTAAATCGTTGAATTCCAAAATATTCTTTTAAAATTACGGTAAAAATATTCAAACATCCTCTAAGACACTGGAATATCTCTGTGAAGGATGCTGAACTCTTTGAGAATTATGTTTTAATTCATTAAAATCTCAAATCTTCTCGAATATTATTGTAATAAATTGTGTAAAAGTTTTCTATAACGCTGGAATACCGTTGTGTAGGATGATGAATTCCTTGAGAATATGGTTGAAGTTCTTTAAATCTCAATAATTTTAGAAAATTATCGTCAAAATCTCAATACCGTTGGATTTTATTGGTGTAGGAAGCTTATTCATTGAAAATAATGGTTTTGAATCATTTTAATTCCCAAAAAAATCTAGAAAATTGCAGTCAAAATTTTTAAACATCCTTTGAACACTAGAATATCATTGTGAAGGATGCTGAATTCTTTGAGAATTATGGTTTAATTCATTAAAATCTCAATTATTTTAGAAAATTATCGCATTAACTCAATACCGTTGGAGTATATTGGTGTTGGAAATCATTCCTCGAAAATAATGGTTGAAAAACGTTAAATTCCCAAATAATTCTAGAGTATTGCCGTACAAATTTTCAATCATCTTTAAGACACTGGAATATCTCTGTGAAGGATGCTGAATTCTTTGAGAATTATGGTTTAAATTCTGTAAAATCTCAATTATTTTAGAAAATTATCGGCATTAAATCAATACCGTTGGAGTATATTGTTGTAGAAAAGCTCAATCCTCAAATAAAATGGTTTAAAAATCGTTGAATTCCAAAAATTCTTTTAAAATTACGGTAAAAATATTCAATCCTCTAAGACACTGGAATATCTCTGTGAAGGATGCTGAACTCTTTGAGAATTATGGTTTTAATTCATTAAAATCTCAAATCTTCTCGAATATATTGTAATAAATGGTGTAAAAGTTTTCTATAACGCTGGAATACCGTTGTGTAGGATGATGAATTCCTTGAGAATAATGGTTGAAGTTCTTTAAATCTCAATAATTTTAGAAAATTATCGTCAAAATCTCAATACCGTTGGATTTTATTGGTGTAGGAAGCTTATTCATTGAAAATAATGGTTTTGAATCATTTTAATTCCAAAAAAATCTAGAAAATTGCAGTCAAAATTTTTAAACATCCTTTGAACACTAGAATATCATTGTGAAGGATGCTGAATTCTTTGAGAATTATGGTTTAAATTCTGTAAAATCTCAATTATTTTAGAAAATTATCGGCATTAACTCAATACCGTTGGAGTATATTGGTGTTGGAAAATCATTCCTCGAAAATAATGGTTGAAAAACGTTAAATCCCAAAATTCTAGAGTATTGCCGTACAAATTTTCAATCATCCTGTAAGACACTGGAATATCTCTGTGAAGGATGCTGAATTCTTTGAGAATTATGGTTTAAATTCTGTAAAATCTCAATTATTTTAGAAAATTATCGGCATTAAATCAATACCGTTGGAGTATATTGTTGTAGAAAGCTCAATCCTCAAAAAATGGTTTTAAATCGTTGAATTCCAAAATATTCTTTTAAAATTACGGAAAAATATTCAAACATCCTCTAAGACACTGGAATATCTCTGTGAAGGATGCTGAACTCTTTGAGAATTATGGTTTTAATTCATTAAATCTCAAATCTTCTCGAATATTATTGTAATAAATGGTGTAAAAGTTTTCTATAACGCTGGAATACCGTTGTGTAGGATGATGAATTCCTTGAGAATAATGGTTGAAGTTCTTTAAATCTCAATAATTTTAGAAAATTATCGTCAAAATCTCAATACCGTTGGATTTTATTGGTGTAGGAAGCTTATTCATTGAAAATAATGGTTTTGAATCATTTTAATTCCCAAAAAAATCTAGAAAATTGCAGTCAAAATTTTTAAACATCCTTTGAACACTAGAATATCATTGTGAAGGATGCTGAATTCTTTGAGAATTATGGTTTAAATTCTGTAAAATCTCAATTATTTTAGAAAATTATCGGCATTAACTCAATACCGTTGGAGTATATTGGTGTTGGAAAATCATTCCTCGAAAATAATGGTTGAAAAACGTTAATTCCCAAATAATTCTAGATATTGCCGTACAAATTTTCAATCATCTGTAAGACACTGGAATATCTCTGTGAAGGATGCTGAATTCTTTGAGAATTATGGTTTAAATTCTGTAAAATCTCAATTATTTTAGAAAATTATCGGCATTAAATCAATACCGTTGGAGTATATTGTTGTAGAAAGCTCAATCCTCAAATAAAATGGTTTTAAAATCGTTGAATTCCAAAATATTCTTTTAAAATTACGGTAAAAATATTCAAACATCCTCTAAGACACTGGAATATCTCTGTGAAGGATGCTGAACTCTTTGAGAATTATGGTTTTAATTCATTAAAATCTCAAATCTTCTCGAATATTATTGTAATAAATGGTTTTAAAAGTTTTCTATAACGCTGGAATACCGTTGTGTAGGATGATGAATTCCTTGAGAATAATGGTTGAAGTTCTTTAAATCTCAATAATTTTAGAAAATTATCGTCAAAATCTCAATACCGTTGGATTTTATTGGTGTAGGAAGCTTATTCATTGAAAATAATGGTTTGAATCATTTTAATTCCCAAAAAATCTAGAAAATTGCAGTCAAAATTTTTAACATCCTTTGAACACTAGAATATCATTGTGAAGGATGCTGAATTCTTTGAGAATTATGGTTTAAATTCTGTAAAATCTCAATTATTTTATAAAAATTATCGGCATTAACTCAATACCGTTGGAGTATATTGGTGTTGGAAAATCATTCCTCGAAAATAATGGTTGAAAAACGTTAAATTCCCAAATAATTCTAGAGTATTGCCGTACAAATTTTCAATCATCCTTTAAGACACTGGAATATCTCTGTGAAGGATGCTGAATTCTTTGAGAATTATGGTTTAAATTCTGTAAAATCTCAATTATTTTAGAAAATTATCGGCATTAAATCAATACCGTTGGAGTATATTGTTGTAGAAAGCTCATCCTCAAATAAAATGGTTTAAATCGTTGAATTCCAAAATATTCTTTTAAAATTACGGTAAAAATATTCAAACATCCTCTAAGACACTGGAATATCTCTGTGAAGGATGCTGAACTCTTTGAGAATTATGGTTTAATTCATTAAAATCTCAAATCTTCTCGAATATTATTGTAATAAATGGTGTAAAAGTTTCTATAACGCTGGAATACCGTTGTGTAGGATGATGAATTCCTGAGAATAATGGTTGAAGTTCTTTAAATCTCAATATTTTAGAAAATTATCGTCAAAATCTCAATACCGTTGGATTTTATTGGTGTAGGAAGCTTATTCATTGAAAATAATGGTTTTGAATCATTTTAATTCCCAAAAAAATCTAGAAATTGCAGTCAAAATTTTTAAACATCCTTTGAACACTAGAATATCATTGTGAAGGATGCTGAATTCTTTGAGAATTATGGTTTAATTCATTAAAATCTCAATTATTTTAGAAAATTATCGGCATTAACTCAATACCGTTGGAGTATATTGGTGTTGGAAAATCATTCCTCGAAAATAATGGTTGAAAAACGTTAAATTCCAAATAATTCTAGAGTATTGCCGTACAAATTTCAATCATCCTGTAAGACACTGGAATATCTCTGTGAAGGATGCTGAATTCTTTGAGAATTATGGTTTAAATTCTGTAAAATCAATTATTTTAGAAAATTATCGGCATTAAATCAATACCGTTGGAGTATATTGTTGTAGAAAGCTCAATCCTCAAAAAAAATGGTTTAAAATCGTTGAATTCCAAAATATTCTTTTAAAATTACGGTAAAAATATTCAAACATCCTCTAAGACACTGGAATATCTCTGTGAAGGATGCTGAACTCTTTGAGAATTATGGTTTTAATTCATTAAAATCTCAAATCTTCTCGAATATTATTGTAATAAATGGTGTAAAAGTTTTCTATAACGCTGGAATACCGTTGTGTAGGATGATGAATTCCTTGAGAATAATGGTTGAAGTTCTTTAAATCTCAATAATTTTAGAAAATTATCGTCAAAATCTCAATACCGTTGGATTTTATTGGTGTAGGAAGCTATATTACATTGATAAAAAATGGTTTTGAATCATTTTATTCCCAACAAAATCTAGAAAATTGCAGTCAAAATTTTTAAACATCTTTGAACACTAGAATATCATTGTGAAGGATGCTGAATTCTTTGAGAATTATGTTTTAAATTCATTAAATAATCTCAATTATTTTAGAAAATTATCGGCATTAACTCAATACCGTTGGAGTATATGGGTGTTTGAAATCATTCCTCGAAAATAATTGTTGAAAAACGTTAAATTCCCTAATAATTCTAGAGTATTGTCCGTATACAAATTTCAATCATCTTCTAAGACACTGGAATATCTCTGTGAAGGATGCTGAATTCTTTGAGAATTATGGTTTAAATTCATTAAAATCTCAATTATTTTAGAAATTATCGGCATTAATCACTACCGTTGGAGTATATTGTTGTAGAAAAGCTCAATCCTCAAATAAAATGGTTTATCGTTGAATTCCAAAATATTCTTTTAAAATTACGGTAAAAAATATTCAACACATCCTCTAAGACACTGGAATATCTCTGTGACGATGCTGAACTCTTTGAGAATTATGGTTTTAATTCATTAAATCTCAAATCTTCTCGATATTATTGTAATAAATGGTGTAAAAGTTTTCTATAACGCTGGAATACCGTTGTGTAGGATGATGAATTCCTTGAGAATAATGGTTGAAGTTCTTTAAAATCTCAATAATTTTTAGAAAATTATCGTCAAAATCTCAATACCGTTGGATTTTATTGGTGTAGGAAGCTTATTCATTGAAAATAATGGTTTTGAATCATTTTAATTCCCAAAAAAATCTAGAAAATTGCAGTCAAAATTTTTAAACATCCTTTGAACACTAGAATATCATTGTGAAGGATGCTGAATTCTTTGAGAATTATGCTTTAAATTCTGTAAAATCTCAATTATTTTATAAAATTATCGGCATTAACTCATACCGTTGGAGTATATTAGGTGTTGGTAAAAATCATTCCTCGAAAATAATGGTTGAAAAAACGTTAAATTCCCTAAATAATTCTAGAGTATTGCGTACACATTTTCAATCATCTTCTAAGACACTGGAATATCTCTGTGAAGGATGCTGACTCTTTGAGAATTATGGTTTAAATTCTGTAAAATCTCAATTATTTTAGAAATTATCGGCATTAAATCAATACCGTTGGGAATTATAATTGTTGTAGAAAGCTCAATCTCATCAAATAAAATGGTTTTAAAAATCGTTGAATTCCAAAATATTCTTTTAAAATTACGGTAAAAATATTCAAACATCCTCTAAGACACTGGCATAGTCTCTGTGAAGGATGCTGAACTCTTTGAGAATTATTGGTTTAATTCATTAAAAATCTCAAATCTTCTCGAATATTATTGTAATAGAAATGGTTTAAAAGTTTTCTATAACGCTGGAATAACCGTTGTGTAGGATGATGACTTCCTTGAGAATAATGGTTGAAGTTCTTTAAATCTCAATATTTTAGAAAAATTATCGTCAAAATCTCAATACCGTTGGATATTATTGGTGTAGGAAGCTTATTCATTGAAATAAAGGTTTTGAATCATTTATAATTCCCAAAAAAATCTAGAAAATTGCAGTCAAAATTTTTAAACATCCTTTGAACACAGAATATCATTGTGAAGGATGCTGAATTCTTTTGAGAATTATGGTTAAATTATCGTTAAATTTAATCCAATTATTTTATAAAATTATCGGCATTTAACTCAATACCGTATGGAGTATATTGGTGTTGAGAAAATCATTCCTCGCAAATAATGGTTGAAAAACGTAAATTCCCTAATAATTCTAGAGTATTGCCGTAACAATTTCAATCATCCTGCTAAGACACTGGAAATATCTCTGTGAAGGATGCTGAATTCTTTGAGAATTATGGTTAAATTCTGTAAAATCTCAATTATTTTAGAAAATATCGGCATTAAATCATACCGTTGGAGTATAAGTGTTGTAGAAAGCTCAATCCTCAAATAAAATGGTTTTAAAAATACGTTGAATTCCAAAATATTCTTTTAAAATTACGGTAAAAATATTCAAACATCCTCTAAGACACTGGAATATCTCTGTGAAGGATGCTGAACTCTTTGAGAATTATGGTTTTAATTCATTAAAATCTCAAATCTTCTCGAATATTATTGTAATAAATGGTTTAAAAGTTTTCTATAACGCTGGAATACCGTTGTGTAGGATGATGAATTCCTTGAGAATAATGGTTGAAATTCTTAAATCTCAATAATTTTAGAAAATTATCGTCAAAATCTCAATACCGTTGGATTTATTGGTGTAGGAAGCTCATTCATTGAAAATAATGGTTTTGAATCATTTTAATTCCAAAAAAATCTAGAAAATGCAGTCAAAATTTTTAAACATCCTTTGAACACTAGAATATCATTGTGAAGGATGCTGAATTCTTTGAGAATTATGGTTTAAATTCTGTAAAATCTCAATTATTTTAGAAAATTATCGGCATTAAATCAATACCGTTGGAGTATATTGTGTAGAAAGCTCAATCCTCAAAAAAATGGTTTAAATCGTTGAATTCCAAAATATTCTTTTAAAATTACGGTAAAAATTTCAAACATCCTCTAAGACACTGGAATATCTCTGTGAAGGATGCTGAACTCTTTGAGAATTATGGTTTTAATTCATTAAAATCTCAAATCTTCTCGAATATTATTGTAATAAATGGTTTAAAAGTTTTCTTAACGCTGGAATACGTTTGTAGGATGATGAATTCCTTGAGAATAATGGTTGAAGTTCTTTAAATCTCAATAATTTTAGAAAATTATCGTCAAAATCTCAATACCGTTGGATTTTATTGGTGTAGGAAGCTTATTCATTGAAAATAATGGTTTTGAATCATTTTAATTCCCAAAAAAATCTAGAAATTGCAGTCAAAATTTTTAAACATCCTTTGAACACTAGAATATCATTGTGAAGGATGCTGAATTCTTTGAGAATTATGGTTTTAATTCATTAAAATCTCAATTATTTTAGAAAATTATCGGCATTAACTCAATACCGTTGGAGTATATTGTGTTGGAAATCATTCCTCGAAAATAATGGTTGAAAAACGTTAAATTCCCAAATAATTCTAGAATATTGCCGTACAAATTTTCAATCATCTTCTAAGACACTGGAATATCTTGTGAAGGATGCTGAATTCTTTGAGAATTATGGTTTTAATTCATTAAATCTCAATTATTTTAGAAAATTATCGGCATTAACTCAATACCGTTGGAGTATATTGGTGTTGGAAAATCATTCCTCGAAAATAATGGTTGAAAAACGTTAAATTCCCTAATAATTCTAGAGTATTGCCGTACAAATTTTCAATCATCCTGTAAGACACTGGAATATCTCTGTGAAGGATGCTGAATTCTTTGAGAATTATGGTTTAAATTCTGTAAAATCTCAATTATTTTAGAAAATTATCGGCATTAAATCAATACCGTTGGAGTATATTGTTGTAGAAAGCTCAATCCTCAAATAAAATGGTTTAAAATCGTTGAATTCCAAAATATTCTTTAAAATTACGGTAAAATATTCAAACATCCTCTAAGACACTGGAATATCTCTGTGAAGGATGCTGAACTCTTTGAGAATTATGGTTTTAATTCATTAAAATCTCAAATCTTCTCGAATTATTGTAATAAATGGTGTAAAAGTTTTCTATAACGCTGGAATACCGTTGTGTAGGATGATGAATTCCTTGAGAATAATGGTTGAAGTTCTTTAAATCTCAATAATTTTAGAAAATTATCGTCAAAATCTCAATACCGTTGGATTTATTGGTGTAGGAAGCTTATTCATTGAAAATAATGGTTTTGAATCATTTTAATTCCCAAAAAAATCTAGAAAATTGCAGTCAAAATTTTTAAACATCCTTTGAACACTAGAATATCATTGTGAAGGATGCTGAATTCTTTGAGAATTATGGTTTTAATTCATTAAAATCTCAATTATTTTAGAAAATTATCGGCATTAACTCAATACCGTTGGAGTATATTGGTGTTGGAATCATTCCTCGAAAATAATGGTTGAAAAACGTTAAATTCCCAAATAATTCTAGAATATTGCCGTACAAATTTTCAATCATCTTCTAAGACACTGGAATATCTCTGTGAAGGATGCTGAATTCTTTGAGAATTATGGTTTTAATTCTTAAAATCTCAATTATTTTAGAAAATTATCGGCATTAACTCAATACCGTTGGAGTATATTGGTGTTGGAAATCATTCCTCGAAATAATGGTTGAAAAACGTTAAATTCCCTAATAATTCTAGAGTATTGCCGTACAAATTTTCAACATCCTGTAAGACACTGGAATATCTCTGTGAAGGATGCTGAATTCTTTGAGAATTATGGTTTAAATTCTGTAAAATCTCAATTATTTTAGAAAATTATCGGCATTAAATCAATACCGTTGGAGTATATTGTTGTAGAAAGCTCAATCCTCAAATAAAATGGTTTAAAACGTTGAATTCCAAAATATTCTTTTAAAATTACGGTAAAAATATTCAAACATCCTCTAAGACACTGGAATATCTCTGTGAAGGATGCTGAACTCTTTGAGAATTATGGTTTTAATTCATTAAAATCTCAAATCTTCTCGAATATTATTGTAATAAATGGTTAAAAGTTTCTATAACGCTGGAACCGTTGTGTAGGATGATGAATCCTTGAGAATAATGGTTGAAGTTCTTTAAATCTCAATATTTTAGAAAATTATCGTCAAAATCTCAATACCGTTGGATTTTATTGGTGTAGGAAGCTTATTCATTGAAAATAATGGTTTTGAATCATTTAATTCCCAAAAAATCTAGAAAATTGCAGTCAAAATTTTTAAACATCCTTTGAACACTAGAATATCATTGTGAAGGATGCTGAATTCTTTGAGAATTATGGTTTTAATTCTTAAAATCTCAATTATTTTAGAAAATTATCGGCATTAACTCAATACCGTTGGAGTATATTGGTGTTGGAAAATCATTCCTCGAAAATAATGGTTGAAAAACGTTAAATTCCCAAAATTCTAGAATATTGCCGTACAAATTTTCAATCATCTTAAGACACTGGAATATCTCTGTGAAGGATGCTGAATTCTTTGAGAATTATGGTTTTAATTCATTAAAATCTCAATTATTTTAGAAAATATCGGCATTAACTCAATACCGTTGGAGTATATTGGTGTTGGAAAATCATTCCTCGAAAATAATGGTTGAAAAACGTTAATTCCCAAATAATTCTAGAGTATTGCCGTACAAATTTTCAATCATCCTAAGACACTGGAATATCTCTGTGAAGGATGCTGAATTCTTTGAGAATTATGGTTTAAATTCTGTAAAATCTCAATTATTTTAGAAAATTATCGGCATTAAATCAATACCGTTGGAGTATATTGTTGTAGAAAGCTCAATCCTCAAATAAAATGGTTTAAAATCGTTGAATTCCAAAATATTCTTTTAAAATTACGGTAAAAATATTCAAACATCCTCTAAGACACTGGAATATCTCTGTGAAGGATGCTGAACTCTTTGAGAATTATGGTTTTAATTCATTAAAATCTCAAATCTTCTCGAATATTATTGATAAATGGTGTAAAAGTTTTCTAAACGCTGGAATACCGTTGTGTAGGATGATGAATTCCTTGAGAATAATGGTTGAAGTTCTTTAAATCTCAATAATTTTAGAAAATTATCGTCAAAATCTCAATACCGTTGGATTTTATTGGTGTAGGAAGCTATTCATTGAAAATAATGGTTTTGAATCATTTTAATTCCCAAAAAAATCTAGAAAATTGCAGTCAAAATTTTTAAACATCCTTTGAACACTAGAATATCATTGTGAAGGATGCTGAATTCTTTGAGAATTATGGTTTAAATTCTTAAAATCTCAATTATTTTAAAATTATCGGCATTAACTCAATACCGTTGGAGTATATTGGTGTTGGAAAATCATTCCTCGAAAATAATGGTTGAAAAACGTTAAATTCCCAAATAATTCTAGAGTATTGCCGTACAAATTTTCAATCATCCTAAGACACTGGAATATCTCTGTGAAGGATGCTGAATTCTTTGAGAATTATGGTTTTAATTCTGTAAAATCTCAATTATTTTAGAAAATTATCGGCATTATTAACTCAATACCGTTGGAGTATATT
>NW_021014684.1:0-5168 GCF_003676215.2 Rhopalosiphum maidis
AAAAAAAAAATTAAAATTATGACTTAGAAATTGTTAGGTTATGTTTACATTACATTGTATGATTTTTTAAAAAATATATTTAAGGTTAGTTGCATATGGTTGCACAGAAAACGTTATTAATTAAAGTGGTTTTTGTGTAAAACTATACCCTTTAAAAAAAATAAATTCAAATTATGACTTAGAAATTGTTAGGTTATGTTTACATTACATTGTATGATTTTTAAAAATAATATTTAAGGTTAGTTGCAAAATGGTCACAATAAAACGTTATTAAACAAAGTGGGTTAGTGTACATTATTACCCTCTAAAAAAAAAATTAAAATTATGACTTAGAAATTGTTAGGTTATGTTATTATTACATTAAATGATTTTTAAAAAATAATATTAAGGTTAGTTGCATATGGTTGCAACAGAAAACGTTATTAATCAAAGTGGGTTTTTGTGTAAAATATACCCACTTAAAAAAAAAAATTAAAATTATGACTTAGAAATTGTTAGGTTATGTTTACATTACATTGTATGATTTTTTAAAAATTATATTTAAGGTTAGTTGCAAATATTTTCACAATAAATCGTTATTAAACAAAGTGGGGTTAGTGTACATTATTACCCTCTAAAAAAAAAAAATTAAAATTATGACTTAGAAAATTGTTAGGTTATGTTACATTACATTGTAATGATTTTTTAAAAAAATAATATTTAAGGTTTAGTTGCATATGGTTGCAACAGAAAACGTTATTAATCAAAGTGGTTTTTGTGTAATCCTATACCACTTAAAAAAAAAAAATTAAAATTATGACTTAGAAATTGTTAGGTTATGTTTACATTACATTGGAATGATTTTTAAAAATAATATTTAAGGTTAGTTGCATATTGTTGCACCAGAAAACGTTATTAATTAAAGTGGTTTTTGTGTAAAACTATACCCTTTAAAAAAAACAAATTCAAATTATGACTTAGAAATTGTTAGGTTATGTTTACATTACATTGTATGATTTTTTAAAAATTAATATTTAAGGTTAGTTGCAAAATCTTTCACAATAAATCGGTATTAAACAAAGTGGGGTTAGTGTACATTATTACCCTCTAAAAAAAAAAATTAAATTATGACTTAGAAATTGTTAGGTTATGTTTATATTACATTAAATGATTTTTTAAAAATAATATTTAAGGTTAGTTGCCATATGGTTGCAACAGAAAACGTTATTAATCAAAGTGGTTTTTGTTGTAATCCTATACCCCACTTAAAAAAAAATTAAAATTATGACTTAGAAATTGTTAGGTTATGTTTACATTACATGGTATGATTTTTTAAAATAATATGTAAGGTTAGTTGCATATGGTTGCAACAGAAAACGTTATTAATTAAAGTGGTTTTGTGTAAAACTATACCTTTAAAAAAAATAAATTCAAATTATGACTTAGAAATTGTTAGGTTATGTTTACATTACATTGTATGATTTTTTAAAAATTATATTTAAGGTTAGTTGCAAATCTTTTCACAATAAATCGTTATTAAACAAAGTGGGGTTAGTGTACATTATACCCTCTAAAAAAAAAAAAATTAAATTATGACTTAGAAATTGTTAGGTTATGTTTATATTACATTAAATGATTTTTTAAAAATAATATTTAAGGTTAGTTGCATATGGTTGCAACAGAAAACGTTATTAATCAAAGTGGTTTTTGTGTAATCCTATACCCACTAAAAAAAAAATTAAAATTATGACTTAGAAATTGTTAGGTTATGTTTACATTACATGTATGATTTTTTAAAAATAATATTTAGGTTAGTTGCATATGGTTGCAACAGAAAACGTTATTAATTAAAGTGGTTTTTGTGTAAAACTATACCCTTTAAAAAAAAAAATTCAAATTATGACTTAGAAATTGTTAGGTTATGTTTACATTACATTGTATGATTTTTTAAAATTATATTTAAGGTTAGTTGCAAATCTTTTCACAATAATCGTTATTAAACAAAGTGGGGTTAGTGTACATTATTACCCTCTAAAAAAAAAAAATTAAAATTATGACTGAGAAATTGTTAGGTTATGTTTATATTACATTAAATGATTTTTTAAAAATAATATTTAAGGTTAGTTGCATATGGTTGCAACAGAAAACGTTATTAATCAAAGTGGTTTTTGTGTAATCCTATACCCACTTAAAAAAAAATTAAAATTATGACTTAGAAATTGTTAGGTTATGTTTACATACATTGTATGATTTTTTAAAATAATATTTAAGGTTAGTTGCATATGTTGCAACAGAAAAACGTTATTAATTAAAGTGGTTTTTGTGTAAACTATACCACTTAAAAAAAAAAATTAAAATTATGACTTAGAAATTGTTAGGTTATGTTTACATTACATTGTATGATTTTTTAAAAATAATATTTAAGGTTAGTTGCATATGGTTGCACCAGAAAACGTTATTAATTAAAGTGGTTTTTGTGTAAAACTATACCACTTAAAAAAAAAAATTAAAATTATGACTTAGAAATTGTTAGGTTATGTTTACATTACATTGTATGATTTTTTAAAAATAATATTTAAGGTTAGTTGCATATGATTGCAACAGAAAACGTTATTAATTAAGTGGTTTTTGTGTAAAACTATATCCTTTAAAAAAAATAATTCAAATTATGACTTAGAAATTGTTAGGTTATGTTTACATTACATTGTATGATTTTTTAAAATTATATTTAAGGTTAGTTGCAAAATCTTTTCACAATAAATCGTTATTAAACAAAGTGGGGTTAGTGTACATTATTACCCTCTAAAAAAAAAAAATTAAAATTATGACTTAGAAATTGTTAGGTTATGTTTATATTACATTAAATGATTTTTTAAAAATAATATTTAAGGTTAGTTGCATATGGTTTGCAACAGAAAACGTTATTAATCAAAGTGGTTTTTGTGTAATCCTATACCCACTTAAAAAAAAAATTAAAACTATGACTTAGAAATTGTTAGGTTATGTTTACATTACATGGTATGATTTTTTAAAAATAATATTTAAGGTTAGTTGCATATGGTTGCAACAGAAAACGTTATTAATTAAAGTGGTTTTTGTGTAAAACTATACCCTTTAAAAAAAAAAAATTCAAATTATGACTTAGAAATTGTTAGGTTATGTTTACATTACATTGTATGATTTTTTAAAAATATATTTAAGGTTAGTTGCAAAATCTTTTCACAATAAATCGTTATTAAACAAAGTGGGGTTAGTGTACATTATTACCCTCTAAAAAAAAAAAATTAAAATTATGACTTAGAAATTGTTAGGTTATGTTTACTATTACATTGTAATGATTTTTTAAAAATAATATTTAAGGTTAGTTGCATATGGTTGCAACAGAAAACGTTATTAATCAAAGTGGTTTTTGTGTAATCCTATACCCACTTAAAAAAAAAATTAAAATTATGACTTAGAAATTGTTAGGTTATGTTTACATTACATGGTATGATTTTTTAAAAATAATATTATTGGTTAGTTGCATATGGTTGCAACAGAATACGTTATTAATTAAAGTGGTTTTTGTGTAAAACTATACCCTTTAAAAAAAACAAATTCAAATTATGACTTAGAAATTGTTAGGTTATGTTTACATTACATTGTATGATTTTTTAAAAATTATATTTAAGGTTAGTTGCAAAATCTTTTCACAATAAATCGTTATTAAACACAGTGGGGTTAGTGTACATTATTACCCTCTAAAAAAAAAAAATTAAAATTATGACTTAGAAATTGTTAGGTTATGTTTATATTACATGGTATGATTTTTTAAAAATAATATTTAAGGTTAGTTGCATATGGTTGCAACAGAATACGTTATTAATTAATGGTTTTTGTGTAATCCTATACCCACTTAAAAAATAAATTAAAATTATGACTTAGAAATGCTTAGTTTATGTTTACCATTACATTGTATGATTTTTTAAAAATAATATTATTAGTTAGGTTGCATATATTGCCACGAAAACGTTATTAATCAAAGTGGTTTTTTATGTAAAACTATACCCCTTAAAAAAAATAAATTCAAATTATGACTTAGAAATTGTTAGGTTATGTTTACATTACATTGTATGATTTTTTAAAAATAATATTTAAGGTTAGTTGCATATGGTTGCAACCAGAAAACGTTATTAATTAAAGTGGTTTTTTGTGTAAAACTATACCTTTAAAAAAAATAAATTCAAATTATGACTTAGAAATTGTTAGGTTATTTTACATTACATTGTATGATTTTTTAAAAATAATATTTAAGGTTAGTTGCATATGGTTGCACCAGAAAACGTTATTAATTAAAGTGGTTTTTGTGTAAAACTATACCCTTAAAAAAAATAAATTCAAATTATGACTTAAAATTGTTAGGTTATGTTTACATTACATTGTATGATTTTTTAAAATTATATTAAGGTTAGTTGCAAAATATTTTCACAATAAATCGTTATTAAACAAGTGGGGTTAGTGTACATTATTACCCTCTAAAAAAAAAAAAAATTAAAATTATGACTTAGAAATTGTTAGTTAGTTTATTTACATTACAAAATGATTTTTAAAAATAATATTTAAGGTTAGTTGCATATGGTTGCAACAGAAAACGTTATTAATTAAAGTGGTTTTTGTGTAAACCTATACCCACTAAAAAAAAAAATTAAATTATGACTTAGAAATTGTTAGGTTATGTTTACATTACATTGTATGATTTTTTAAAAATAATATTTAAGGTTAGTTGCATATGGTTGCACCAGAAAACGTTATTAATTAAAGTGGTTTTTGTGTAAAACTATACCCTTTAAAAAAAAAATTCAAATTATGACTTAGAAATTGTTAGGTTATGTTTACATTACATTGTATGATTTTTAAAAATAATATTTAAGGTTAGTTGCAAATATTTTCACAATAATCGTTATTAACAAAGTGGTTTTTAGTGTAATTTATACCCTTAAAAAAAAAAATTAAAATTATGACTTAGAAATTGTTAGGTTATGTTTACATTACATTAAATGATTTTTTAAAAATAATATTTAAGGTTAGTTGCATATGTTGCAACAGAAAACGTTATTAATCAAAGTGGTTTTGTGTAATCCTATACCCTCTAAAAAAAAAAATTAAAATTATGACTTAGAAATTGTTAGGTTATGTTTACATTACATTAT
>NW_021014685.1:0-22936 GCF_003676215.2 Rhopalosiphum maidis
ATAATCAAAGTTAGGTTTTTTGTGTAAATATATTTACCAACATCAATGGTTGCAAAAAAAAAAAAAATAAATTATGACTTAGAAATTGTTAGGTTATGTTTACATTACATTAATGATTTTTAAAAATAATATTTAAGGTTAGTTGCATATGGTTGCAACAGAAAACGTTATTAATCAAAGTGGTTTTTGTGTAATCCTATACCCACTTAAAAAAAAAATTAAAATTATGACTTAGAAATTGTTAGGTTATGTTTACATTACATTGTATGATTTTTTAAAAATAATATTTAAGGTTAGTTGCATATGGTGCAACAGAAAACGTTATTAATCAAAGTGGTTTTTGTGTAAAACTATACCCTTTAAAAAAAATAAATTCAAATTATGACTTAGAAATTGTTAGGTTATGTTTACATTACATTGTATGATTTTTTAAAAATAATATTTAAGGTTAGTTGCATATGGTTGCACCAGAAAACGTTATTAATTAAAGTGTTTTTGTGTAAAACTATACCCTTTAAAAAAAATAAATTCAAATTATGACTTAGAAATTGTTAGGTTATGTTTACATTACATGTATGATTTTTTAAAAATAATATTTAAGGTTAGTTGCATATGGTTGCAACAGAAAACGTTATTAATTAAAGTGGTTTTTGTGTAAAACTATACCCTTTAAAAAAAAAAATTCAAATTATGACTTAGAAATTGTTAGGTTATGTTTACATTACATTGTATGATTTTTTAAAAATTATATTTAAGGTTAGTTGCAAATATTTTCACAATAAATCGTTATTAAACAAAGTGGTTTAGTGTACATTATTACCCTCTAAAAAAAAAAATTAAAATTATGACTTAGAAATTGTTAGGTTATGTTTACATTACATTAAATGATTTTTTAAAAATAATATTTAAGGTTAGTTGCATATGGTTGCAACAGAAAACGTTATTAATCAAAGTGGTTTTTGTGTAAAACTATACCCTTTAAAAAAAAAAATTAAAATTATGACTTAGAAATTGTTAGGTTATGTTTACATTACATTGTATGATTTTTTAAAAATAATATTTAAGGTTAGTTGCATATGGTTGCACCAGAAACGTTATTAATTAAAGTGGTTTTTTGTGTAAAACTATACCCTTTAAAAAAAATAAATTCAAATTATGACTTAGAAATTGTTAGGTTATGTTTACATTACATTGTATGATTTTTTAAAAATTATATTTAAGGTTAGTTGCAAATATTTTCACAATAAATCGTTATTAAACAAAGTGGGGTTAGTGTACATTATTACCCTCTAAAAAAAAAAAATTAAATTATGACTTAGAAATTGTTAGGTTATGTTTATATTACATTAAATGATTTTTTAAAAATAATATTTAAGGTTAGTTGCATATGGTTGCAACAGAAAACGTTATTAATCAAAGTGGTTTTTTGTAAAACTATACCCTTTAAAAAAAAAAATTCAAATTATGACTTAGAAATTGTTAGGTTATGTTTACATTACATTGTATGATTTTTTAAAAATAATATTTAAGGTTAGTTGCATATGGTTGCAACAGAAAACGTTATTAATTAAAGTGGTTTTTGTGTAAACTATACCCTTTAAAAAAAATAATTCAAATTATGACTTAGAAATTGTTAGGTTATGTTTACATTACATTGTATGATTTTTTAAAATTATATTTAAGGTTAGTTGCAAAATCTTTTCACAATAAATCGTTATTAAACAAAGTGGGGTTAGTGTACATTATTACCCTCTAAAAAAAAAAAATTAAAATTATGACTTAGAAATTGTTAGGTTATGTTTATATTACATTAAATGATTTTTTAAAAATAATATTTAAGGTTAGTTGCATATGGTTGCAACAGAAAACGTTATTAATCAAAGTGGTTTTTGTGTAATCCTATACCCACTTAAAAAAAAAATTAAAATTATGACTTAGAAATTGTTAGGTTATGTTTACATTACATTGTATGATTTTTTAAAAATAATATTTAAGGTTAGTTGCATATGATTGCAACCAGAAAACGTTATTAATTAATTGGTTTTTGTGTAAAACTATACCTTTAAAAAAAAAAATTCAAATTATGACTTAGAAATTATTAGGTTATGTTACATTACATTGTATGATTTTTTAAAAATAATATTTAAGGTTAGTTGCATATGTTGCAACAGAAAACGTTATTAATCAAAGTGGTTTTGTGTAATCCTATACCCCTTAAAAAAAAAAAATTAAAATTATGACTTAGAAATTGTTAGGTTATGTTATATTACATTAAATGATTTTTTAAAAATAATATTTAAGGTTAGTTGCATATTGTTGCAACAGAAAACGTTATTAATTAAGTGGTTTTTGTGAAACCTATACACACTAAAAAAAAAATTAAAATTATGACTTAGAAATTGTTAGGTTATGTTTACATTACATTGTATGATTTTTTAAAAATAATATTTAGGTTAGTGCATATGGTTGCACCAGAAAACGTTATTAATTAAAGTGGTTTTTGTGTAAAACTATACCCTTTAAAAAAAAAAAATTCAAATTATGACTTAGAAATTGTTAGGTTATGTTTACATTACATTGTATGATTTTTTAAAATTATATTTAAGGTTAGTTGCAAAATCTTTTCACAATAAATCGTTATTAAACAAGTGGGGTTAGTGTACATTATTACCCTCTAAAAAAAAAAAATTAAAATTATGACTTAGAAATTGTTAGGTTATGTTTATATTACATTAAATGATTTTTTAAAAATAATATTTAAGGTTAGTTGCATATGGTTGCAACAGAAAACGTTATTAATTAAAGTGGTTTTGTGTAAATCTATACCCACTTAAAAAAAAAATTAAAATTATGACTTAGAAATTGTTAGGTTATGTTTACATTACATTGTATGATTTTTTAAAAATAATATTTAAGGTTAGTTGCATATGATTTGCAACAGAAAACGTTATTAATTAAAGTGGTTTTTGTGTAAACTATACCCCTTAAAAAAAAAAATTCAAATTATGACTTAGAAATTGTTAGGTTATGTTTACATTACATTGTATGATTTTTTAAAATAATATTTAAGGTTAGTTGCATATTTTTGCACCAGAAAACGTTATTAATTAAAGTGGTTTTTGTGTAAACTATACCCTTTAAAAAAAAAAAATTAAAATTATGACTTAGAAATTGTTAGGTTATGTTTACATTACATTGTAATGATTTTTTAAAAATAATATTTAAGGTTAGTTGCATATGGTTGCAACAGAAAACGTTATTAATCAAAGTGGTTTTTGTGTAATCCTATACCACTTAAAAAAAAAATTAAAATTATGACTTAGAAATTGTTAGGTTATGTTTACATTACATGTATGATTTTTTAAAAATAATATTTAGGTTAGTTGCATATGGTTGCAACAGAAAACGTTATTAATTAAAGTGGTTTTTGTGTAAAACTATACCCTTTAAAAAAAAAAATTCAAATTATGACTTAGAAATTGTTAGGTTATGTTTACATTACATTGTATGATTTTTTAAAAATAATATTTAAGGTTAGTTGCATATGGTTGCAACAGAAAACGTTATTAATTAAAGTGTTTTTTGTGTAAAACTATACCCTTTAAAAAAAATAAATTCAAATTATGACTTAGAAATTGTTAGGTTATGTTTACATTACATTGTATGATTTTTTAAAAATAATATTTAAGGTTAGTTGCATATGGTTGCAACAGAAAACGTTATTAATTAAAGTGGTTTTTGTGTAAAACTATACCCTTTAAAAAAATAAATTCAAATTATGACTTAGAAATTGTTAGGTTATGTTTACATTACATTGTATGATTTTTTAAAAATTATATTTAAGGTTAGTTGCAAATCTTTTCACAATAAATCGTTATTAAACAAAGTGGGGTTAGTGTACATTATTACCCTCTAAAAAAAAAAAATTAAAATTATGACTTAGAAATTGTTAGGTTATGTTTACATTACATTAATGATTTTTAAAAATAATATTTAAGGTTAGTTGCATATGGTTGCAACAGAAAACGTTATTAATCAAAGTGGTTTTTGTGTAAATCCTATACCCACTTAAAAAAAAATTAAAATTATGACTTAGAAATTGTTAGGTTATGTTTACATTACATTGTATGATTTTTTAAAAAATAATATTTAAGGTTAGTTGCATATGATTGCACAGAAAACGTTATTAATTAAAGTGGTTTTTGTGTAAACTATATACCCTTTAAAAAAAAAAATTCAAATTATGACTTAGAAATTGTTAGGTTATGTTTACATTACATTGTATGATTTTTTAAAAATAATATTTAAGGTTAGTTGCAATATTGTTGCACAATAAATCGTTATTAATCAAAGTGGGTTTGTGTACATTATTACCCTTTAAAAAAAAAAATTAAAATTATGACTTAGAAATTGTTAGGTTATGTTTACATTACATTGTATGATTTTTTAAAAATAATATTTAAGGTTAGTTGCATATGGTTGCAACAGAAAACGTTAGTAATTAAATTGGTTTTTGTGTAATACCTATACCATCTTAAAAAAAAAAATTAAAATTATGACTTAGAAATTGTTAGGTTATGTTACATTACATTGTATGATTTTTTAAAATAATATTTAAGGTTAGTTGCATATGGTTGCAACAGAAAACGTTATTAATTAAAGTGGTTTTTGTGTAAAACTATACCACTTAAAAAAAATAAATTCAAATTATGACTTAGAATTGTTAGGTTATGTTTACATTACATTGTATGATTTTTTAAAATTATATTTAAGGTTAGTTGCAAAATCTTTTCACAATAAATCGTTATTAACAAAGTGGGGTTAGTGTACATTATTACCCTCTAAAAAAAAAAAATTAAAATTATGACTTAGAAATTGTTAGGTTATGTTTACATTACATTGTATGATTTTTTAAAAATAATATTTAAGGTTAGTTGCATATGGTTGCAACAGAAAACGTTATTAATTACAGTGGTTTTTGTGTAAATCCTATATCCTTTAAAAAAAATAAATTCAAATTATGACTTAGAAATTGTTAGGTTATGTTTACATTACATTGTATGATTTTTTAAAAATTATATTTAAGGTTAGTTGCAAAATCTTTTCACAATAAATCGTTATTAAACACAGTGGGGTTAGTGTACATTATTACCCTCTAAAAAAAAAAAATTAAAATTATGACTTAGAAATTGTTAGGTTATGTTTATATTACATTAATGATTTTTTAAAAATAATATTTAAGGTTAGTTGCATATGGTTGCAACAGAAAACGTTATTAATCAAAGTGGTTTTTGTGTAATCCTATACCCACTTAAAAAAAAAATTAAAATTATGACTTAGAAATTGTTAGGTTATGTTTACATTACATTTATGATTTTTTAAAAATAATATTTAAGGTTAGTTGCATATTGTTGCAACAGAAATACGTTATTAATTAAAGTGGTTTTTGTGTAAAACTATACCCTTTAAAAAAAAAAATTAAAATTATGACTTAGAAATTATTAGGTTATGTTTACATTACATTGTAATGATTTTTTAAAAATAATATTTATAGGTTAGTTGCATATGATTGCAACAGAAAACGTTATTAATTAAAGTGGTTTTTGTGTAACACTATACCCTTTAAAAAAAAATAATTCAAATTATGACTTAGAAATTGTTAGGTTATGTTTACATTACATTGTAATGATTTTTAAAAATAATATTTAAGGTTAGTTGCAATCTGTTCAACAATAAAATCGTTATTAATCAAAGTGGGTTTGTGTATCCTATTACCCATCTAAAAAAAAAATTAAAATTATGACTTAGAAATTGTTAGGTTATGTTTATCATTACATTTAATGATTTTTTAAAAATAATATTTAAGGTTAGTTGGCATATGGTTGCAACAGAAAACGTTATTAATTAAAGTGGTTTTTGTGTAAACCTATACCACTTAAAAAAAAAATTAAAATTATGACTTAGAAATTGTTAGGTTATGTTACATTACATTGTATGATTTTTTAAAAATAATATTTAAGGTTAGTTGCATATGGTTGCAACAGAAAACGTTATTAATTAAAGTGGTTTTTGTGTAAACTATACCCTTAAAAAAAAAATTAAAATTATGACTTAGAAATTGTTAGGTTATGTTTACATTACATTGTATGATTTTTTAAAAATAATATTTAAGGTTAGTTGCATATGGTTGCACCAGAAAACGTTATTAATTAAAGTGGTTTTTGTGTAAAACTATACCCTTTAAAAAAAATAAATTCAAATTATGACTTAGAAATTGTTAGGTTATGTTTACATTACATTGTATGATTTTTTAAAATTATATTTAAGGTTAGTTGCAAAATCTTTTCACAATAAATCGTTATTAAACAAAGTGGGGTTAGTGTACATTATTACCCTCTAAAAAAAAAAAATTAAAATTATGACTTAGAAATTGTTAGGTTATGTTTATATTACATTAAATGATTTTTTAAAATAATATTTAAGGTTAGTTGCATATGGTTGCAACAGAAAACGTTATTAATCAAAGTGGTTTTTTGTGTAAACCTATACCCACTTAAAAAAAAAATTAAAATTATGACTTAGAAATTGTTAGGTTATGTTACATTACATTGTATGATTTTTTAAAAATAATATTTAAGGTTAGTTGCATATGGTTGCAACAGAATACGTTATTAATCAAAGTGGTTTTTGTGTAAATCCTATACCCTTTAAAAAAAAAAATTAAAATTATGACTTAGAAATTGTTAGGTTATGTTTACATTACATTGTATGATTTTTTAAAAATATATTTAGGTTAGTTGCATATGGTTGCAACAGAAAACGTTATTAATAAAGTGGTTTTTGTGTAACCTATACCCTTAAAAAAAAAAATTCAAATTATGACTTAGAAATTGTTAGGTTATGTTTACATTACATTGTATGATTTTTTAAAAATAATATTTAAGGTTAGTTGCATATGGTTGCAACAGAAAACGTTATTAATCAAAGTGGTTTTGTGTAAACTATACCCTTTAAAAAAAAAATTAAAATTATGACTTAGAAATTGTTAGGTTATGTTTACATTACATTGTATGATTTTTTAAAAATAATATTTAAGGTTAGTTGCATATGGTTGCAACAGAATAACGTTATTAATTAAAGTGGTTTTTGTGTAAAACTATACCCTTTAAAAAAAATAAATTCAAATTATGACTTAGAAATTGTTAGGTTATGTTTACATTACATTGTATGATTTTTTAAAAATAATATTTAAGGTTAGTTGCAAATCTTTTCACAATAAATCGTTATTAACAAAGTGGGGTTTGTGTACATTATTACCCTACTTAAAAAAAAAAAATTAAAATTATGACTTAGAAATTGTTAGGTTATGTTTATATTACATTAATGATTTTTTAAAAATAATATTTAAGGTTAGTTGCATATGGTTGCAACAGAATACGTTATTAATTAAAGTGGTTTTTGTGTAAAACTATACCCTTTAAAAAAATAAATTCAAATTATGACTTAGAAATTGTTAGGTTATGTTTACATTACATTGTATGATTTTTTAAAATTATATTTAAGGTTAGTTGCAAAATCTTTTCACAATAAATCGTTATTAACAAAGTGGGGTTAGTGTACATTATTACCCTCTAAAAAAAAAAAATTAAAATTATGACTTAGAAATTGTTAGGTTATGTTTATATTACATTAAATGATTTTTTAAAAATAATATTTAAGGTTAGTTGCATATGGTTGCAACAGAAAACGTTATTAATCAAAGTGGTTTTTGTGTAAACCTATACCCACTTAAAAAAAAAAATTCAAATTATGACTTAGAAATTGTTAGGTTATGTTTACATTACATTGTATGATTTTTTAAAAATAATATTTAAGGTTAGTTGCATATGGTTGCACCAGAAAACGTTATTAATTAAAGTGGTTTTTGTGTAAAACTATACCCTTTAAAAAAAATAAATTCAAATTATGACTTAGAAATTGTTAGGTTATGTTTACATTACATTGTATGATTTTTTAAAAATTATATTTAAGGTTAGTTGCAAATATTTTCACAATAAATCGTTATTAAACAAGTGGGTTTAGTGTACATTATTACCCTCTAAAAAAAAAAATTAAAATTATGACTTAGAAATTGTTAGGTTATGTTTACATTACATTAATGATTTTTTAAAAATAATATTTAAGGTTAGTTGCATATGGTTGCAACAGAAAACGTTATTAATCAAAGTGGTTTTTGTGTAATCCTATACCCACTTAAAAAAAAATTAAAATTATGACTTAGAAATTGTTAGGTTATGTTTACATTACATTGTATGATTTTTTAAAAATAATATTTAAGGTTAGTTGCATATGGTTGCAACAGAAAACGTTATTAATTAAAGTGGTTTTTGTGTAAAACTATACCCTTTAAAAAAAATAAATTCAAATTATGACTTAGAAATTGTTAGGTTATGTTTACATTACATTGTATGATTTTTTAAAAATTATATTTAAGGTTAGTTGCAAAATCTTTTCACAATAAATCGTTATTAAACAAAGTGGGGTTAGTGTACATTATTACCCTCTAAAAAAAAAAATTAAAATTATGACTTAGAAATTGTTAGGTTATGTTTATATTACATTAATGATTTTTTAAAAATAATATTTAAGGTTAGTTGCATATGGTTGCAACAGAAAACGTTATTAATCAAAGTGGTTTTTGTGTAATCCTATACCCACTTAAAAAAAAATTAAAATTATGACTTAGAAATTGTTAGGTTATGTTTACATTACATTGTATGATTTTTTAAAAATAATATTTAAGGTTAGTTGCATATGTTGCAACAGAAAACGTTATTAATTAAAGTGGTTTTTGTGTAAAACTATACCCTTTAAAAAAAAAAAATTCAAATTATGACTTAGAAATTGTTAGGTTATGTTTACATTACATTGTATGATTTTTTAAAAATAATATTTAAGGTTAGTTGCATATGGTTGCAACAGAAAACGTTATTAATTAAAGTGGTTTTTGTGTAAAACTATACCCTTTAAAAAAATAAATTCAAATTATGACTTAGAAATTGTTAGGTTATGTTTACATTACATTGTATGATTTTTTAAAAATTATATTTAAGGTTAGTTGCAAAATCTTTTCACAATAAATCGTTATTAAACAAAGTGGGGTTAGTGTACATTATTACCCTCTAAAAAAAAAAAATTAAAATTATGACTTAGAAATTGTTAGGTTATGTTTATATTACATTAAATGATTTTTAAAAATAATATTTAAGGTTAGTTGCATATGGTTGCAACAGAAAACGTTATTAATCAAAGTGGTTTTTGTGTAAATCCTATACCCACTTAAAAAAAAAATTAAAATTATGACTTAGAAATTGTTAGGTTATGTTTACATTACATTGTATGATTTTTTAAAAATAATATTTAAGGTTAGTTGCATATGGTTGCAACAGAAAACGTTATTAATTAAAGTGGTTTTTGTGTAAAACTATACCCTTTAAAAAAAAAAATTCAACTAATGACTTAGAACATTGTTAGGTTGGTTATGTTTACATTACTGTATGATTTTTAAAAATAATCTTTAGTTAGTTTGGCAAATCTTCACAATAATCGTTATTAACCAAGTGTGGGGTTGGTGTACATCTTACCCTCTAAAAAAAAAATTAAACTATTTCATGACTTACGAAATTGTTAGGTTATGTTTATATTACATTAAATGTTTTTTTAAAATAATTTTTAAGGTTAGTTGCATATGGTGCAACAGAAAAGTTATTAATCAAAGTGTTTTTTGTGAAAAACTATACACACTAAAAAAAAATTAAATTATGACTAGAAATTGTTTAGGTTATGTTTACATACATTGTAGGATTTTTTAAAATAATATTGACGGTAGTTGCATATGATTGGCAAGAAAAACGTTTTATTAAAGTGGTTTTGTGGTAAAACTATACCCTTTAAAAAAAAAAAAATTCAAATAATGACTTAGACATGTTAGTTATGTTTCCATTACCTTTGTAGGATTTTCTTAAAAATTATATTTAAGGTTAGTGCCAAAATCTTTTCACAATAAATCGGTTATTAAACAAAGTGGGTTAGTGTACATTATTACCCTCTAAAAAAAAAAAATTAAAATTATGACTTAGAAATTGTTAGGTTATGTTTATATTACATTAAATGATTTTTTAAAAATAATATTTAAGGTTAGTTGCATATGGTTGCAACAGAAAACGTTATTAATCAAAGTGGTTTTTGTGTAATCCTATACCCACTTAAAAAAAAAATTAAAATTATGACTTAGAAATTGTTAGGTTATGTTTACATTACATTGTATGATTTTTTAAAAATAATATTTAAGGTTAGTTGCATATGATTGCAACAGAAAACGTTATTAATTAAAGTGGTTTTTGTGTAAAACTATACCCTTTAAAAAAAATAAATTCAAATTATGACTTAGAAATTGTTAGGTTATGTTTACATTACATTGTATGATTTTTTAAAATAATATTTAAGGTTAGTTGCATATGGTTGCAACAGAAAACGTTATTAATTAAAGTGGTTTTTGTGTAACCTATACCCTTTAAAAAAAAAAATTCAAATTATGACTTAGAAATTGTTAGGTTATGTTTACATTACATTGTATGATTTTTTAAAAATAATATTTAAGGTTAGTTGCATATGTTGCAACAGAAAACGTTATTAATTAAAGTGGTTTTTGTGTAAACTATACCCTTTAAAAAAATAAATTCAAATTATGACTTAGAAATTGTTAGGTTATGTTTACATTACATTGTATGATTTTTAAAAATAATATTTAAGGTTAGTTGCATATGGTTGCAACAGAAAACGTTATTAATTAAAGTGGTTTTTGTGTAAAACTATACCCTTTAAAAAAATAAATTCAAATTATGACTTAGAAATTGTTAGGTTATGTTTACATTACATTGTATGATTTTTTAAAAATTATATTTAAGGTTAGTTGCAAAATCTTTTCACAATAAATCGTTATTAACAAAGTGGGGTTAGTGTACATTATTACCCTCTAAAAAAAAAAAATTAAAATTATGACTTAGAAATTGTTAGGTTATGTTTATATTACATTAAATGATTTTTTAAAATAATATTTAAGGTTAGTTGCATATGGTTGCAACAGAAAACGTTATTAATTAAAGTGGTTTTTGTGTAAAACTATACCCTTTAAAAAAAATAAATTCAAATTATGACTTAGAAATTGTTAGGTTATGTTTACATTACATTGTATGATTTTTTAAAAATTATATTTAAGGTTAGTTGCAAAATCTTTTCACAATAAATCGTTATTAAACAAAGTGGGGTTAGTGTACATTATTACCCTCTAAAAAAAAAAATTAAAATTATGACTTAGAAATTGTTAGGTTATGTTTATATTACATTAAATGATTTTTTAAAAATAATATTTAAGGTTAGTTGCATATGGTTGCAACAGAAAACGTTATTAATCAAAGTGGTTTTTGTGTAATCCTATACCCACTTAAAAAAAAAATTAAAATTATGACTTAGAAATTGTTAGGTTATGTTTACATTACATTGTATGATTTTTTAAAAATAATATTTAAGGTTAGTTGCATATGATTGCAACAGAAAACGTTATTAATTAAAGTGGTTTTTGTGTAAACTATACCCTTTAAAAAAAATAAATTCAAATTATGACTTAGAAATTGTTAGGTTATGTTTACATTACATTGTATGATTTTTTAAAAATAATATTTAAGGTTAGTTGCATATGGTTGCACAGAAAACGTTATTAATTAAAGTGGTTTTTGTGTAAAACTATACCCTTTAAAAAAAAAAATTCAAATTATGACTTAGAAATTGTTAGGTTATGTTTACATTACATTGTATGATTTTTAAAAATAATATTTAAGGTTAGTTGCATATGGTTGCAACAGAAAACGTTATTAATTAAAGTGGTTTTTGTGTAAAACTATACCCTTTAAAAAAAAAAATTAAAATTATGACTTAGAAATTGTTAGGTTATGTTTACATTACATGTATGATTTTTTAAAAATAATATTTAAGGTTAGTTGCATATGGTTGCAACAGAAACGTTATTAATTAAAGTGGTTTTTGTGTAAAACTATACCCTTTAAAAAAAATAAATTCAAATTATGACTTAGAAATTGTTAGGTTATGTTATCATTACATTTATGATTTTTAAAAATATATTTAAGGTTAGTTGCAAAATCTTTTCACAATAAACGTTATTAATCAAAGTGGGTTTGTGTACATTATTACCCTCTAAAAAAAAAAAATTAAAATTATGACTTAGAAATTGTTAGGTTATGTTTATATTACATGGTATGATTTTTTTAAAATAATATTTAAGGTTAGTTGCATATGGTTGCAACAGAATACGTTATTAATTAAAGTGGTTTTTGTGTAAAACTATACCCTTTAAAAAAAATAAATTCAAATTATGACTTAGAAATTGTTAGGTTATGTTTACATTACATTGTATGATTTTTTAAAAATTAATATTTAAGGTTAGTTGCAAAATCTTTTCACAATAAATCGTTATTAAACAAAGTGGGGTTAGTGTACATTATTACCCTCTAAAAAAAAAAAATTAAAATTATGACTTAGAAATTGTTAGGTTATGTTTATATTACATTAAATGATTTTTTAAAAATAATATTTAAGGTTAGTTGCATATGGTTGCAACAGAAAACGTTATTAATTAAAGTGGTTTTTGTGTAAGACTATACCCTTTAAAAAAAATAATTCAAATTATGACTTAGAAATTGTTAGGTTATGTTTACATTACATTGTATGATTTTTTAAAAATAATATTTAAGGTTAGTTGCATATGGTTGCAACAGAAAACGTTATTAATTAAAGTGGTTTTTGTGTAAAACTATACCCTTTAAAAAAAATAAATTCAAATTATGACTTAGAAATTGTTAGGTTATGTTTACATTACATTGTATGATTTTTTAAAAATTATATTTAAGGTTAGTTGCAAAATCTTTTCACAATAAATCGTTATTAAACAAAGTGGGGTTAGTGTACATTATTACCCTCTAAAAAAAAAAAATTAAAATTATGACTTAGAAATTGTTAGGTTATGTTTACATTACATTGTAATGATTTTTTAAAAATAATATTTAAGGTTAGTTGCATATGGTTGCAACAGAAAACGTTATTAATCAAAGTGGTTTTTGTGTAATCCTATACCACTTAAAAAAATAAATTAAAATTATGACTTAGAAATTGTTAGGTTATGTTTACATTACATTGTATGATTTTTTAAAAATAATATTTAAGGTTAGTTGCATATGGTTGCACCAGAAAACGTTATTAATTAAAGTGGTTTTTGTGTAAAACTATACCCTTTAAAAAAAATAAATTCAAATTATGACTTAGAAATTGTTAGGTTATGTTTACATTACATTGTATGATTTTTTAAAAATTATATTTAAGGTTAGTTGCAAAATCTTTTCACAATAAATCGTTATTAAACAAAGTGGGGTTAGTGTACATTATTACCCTCTAAAAAAAAAAATTAAAATTATGACTTAGAAATTGTTAGGTTATGTTTATATTACATTAAATGATTTTTTAAAAATAATATTTAAGGTTAGTTGCATATGGTTGCAACAGAAAACGTTATTAATCAAAGTGGTTTTTGTGTAATCCTATACCCACTTAAAAAAAAATTAAAATTATGACTTAGAAATTGTTAGGTTATGTTTACATTACATTGTATGATTTTTTAAAAATAATATTATTGGTTAGTTGCATATGATTGCAACAGAAAACGTTATTAATTAAAGTGGTTTTTGTGTAAAACTATACCCTTTAAAAAAAATAAATTCAAATTATGACTTAGAAATTGTTAGGTTATGTTTACATTACATTGTATGATTTTTTAAAAATAATATTTAAGGTTAGTTGCATATGGTTGCACCAGAAAACGTTATTAATTAAAGTGGTTTTTGTGTAAAACTATACCCTTTAAAAAAAATAAATTCAAATTATGACTTAAAAATTGTAAGGTTATGTTAACATTACATTGTATGATTTTGTAAAAATAATATTTAAGGTTAGTTGCAAAATCTTTTCACAATAAATCGTTATTAAACAAAGTGGGGTTAGTGTACATTATTACCCTCTAAAAAAAAAAAATTAAAATTATGACTTAGAAATTGTTAGGTTATGTTTATATTACATTAAATGATTTTTTAAAAATAATATTTAAGGTTAGTTGCATATGGTTGCAACAGAAAACGTTATTAATCAAAGTGGTTTTTGTGTAATACCTATACCACTTAAAAAAAAATTAAAATTATGACTTAGAAATTGTTAGGTTATGTTTACATTACATTGTATGATTTTTTAAAAATAATATTTAAGGTTAGTTGCATATGATTGCAACAGAAAACGTTATTAATTAAAGTGGTTTTTGTGTAAAACTATACCCTTTAAAAAAAAAAATTCAAATTATGACTTAGAAATTGTTAGGTTATGTTTACATTACATTGTATGATTTTTTAAAAATTATATTTAAGGTTAGTTGCAAAATCTTTTCACAATAAATCGTTATTAAACAAAGTGGGGTTAGTGTACATTATTACCCTCTAAAAAAAAAAATTAAAATTATGACTTAGAAATTGTTAGGTTATGTTTACATTACATTGTATGATTTTTTAAAAATAATATTTAAGGTTAGTTGCATATGATTGCAACAGAAAACGTTATTAATCAAAGTGGTTTTTGTGTAAACCTATACCCTTAAAAAAATAAATTCAAATTATGACTTAGAAATTGTTAGGTTATGTTTACATTACATTGTATGATTTTTAAAAATAATATTTAAGGTTAGTTGCATATGGTTGCACCAGAAACGTTATTAATTAAAGTGGTTTTTGTGTAAAACTATACCCTTTAAAAAAAATAAATTCAAATTATGACTTAGAAATTGTTAGGTTATGTTTACATTACATTGTATGATTTTTTAAAATTATATTTAAGGTTAGTTGCAAAATCTTTTCACAATAAATCGTTATTAAACAAAGTGGGGTTAGTGTACATTATTACCCTCTAAAAAAAAAAATTAAAATTATGACTTAGAAATTGTTAGGTTATGTTTATATTACATTAAATGATTTTTTAAAAATAATATTTAAGGTTAGTTGCATATGGTTGCAACAGAAAACGTTATTAATTAAAGTGGTTTTTGTGTAATCCTATACCCACTTAAAAAAAAAATTAAAATTATGACTTAGAAATTGTTAGGTTATGTTTACATTACATTGTATGATTTTTTAAAAATAATATTTAAGGTTAGTTGCATATGATTGCAACAGAAACGTTATTAATTAAAGTGGTTTTTGTGTAAAACTATACCCTTTAAAAAAAATAAATTCAAATTATGACTTAGAAATTGTTAGGTTATGTTTACATTACATTGTATGATTTTTTAAAAATAATATTTAAGGTTAGTTGCATATGGTTGCACCAGAAAACGTTATTAATCAAAGTGGTTTTTGTGTAAAACTATACCCTTTAAAAAAAATAAATTCAAATTATGACTTAGAAATTGTTAGGTTATGTTTACATTACATTGTATGATTTTTTAAAAATAATATTTAAGGTTAGTTGCATATGGTTGCACCAGAAAACGTTATTAATTAAAGTGGTTTTTGTGTAAAACTATACCCTTTAAAAAAAATAATTCAAATTATGACTTAGAAATTATTAGGTTATGTTTACATTACATTGTATGATTTTTTAAAAATAATATTTAAGGTTAGTTGCAAAATCTTTTCACAATAAATCGTTATTAAACAAAGTGGGGTTAGTGTACATTATTACCCTCTAAAAAAAAAAATTAAAATTATGACTTAGAAATTGTTAGGTTATGTTTATATTACATTAAATGATTTTTAAAAATAATATTTAAGGTTAGTTGCATATGGTTGCAACAGAAAACGTTATTAATCAAAGTGGTTTTTGTGTAATCCTATACCCACTAAAAAAAAAATTAAAATTATGACTTAGAAATTGTTAGGTTATGTTTACATTACATTGTATGATTTTTTAAAAATAATATTATTGGTTAGTTGCATATGATTGCAACAGAAAACGTTATTAATTAAAGTGGTTTTTGTGTAAAACTATATCCTTTAAAAAAAATAAATTCAAATTATGACTTAGAAATTGTTAGGTTATGTTTACATTACATTGTATGATTTTTAAAAATAATATTTAGGTTAGTTGCATATGGTTGCACCAGAAAACGTATTATTAAAGTGTTTTTTGTGTAAAACTATACCCTTTAAAAAAAATAAATTCAAATTATGACTTAGAAATTGTTAGGTTATGTTACATTACATTGTATGATTTTTTAAAAATATATTTAAGGTTAGTTGCAAATATTTTCACAATAAATCGTTATTAAACAAGTGGGGTTAGTGTACATTATTACCCTCTAAAAAAAAAAAATTAAAATTATGACTTAGAAATTGTTAGGTTATGTTTATATTACATTAAATGATTTTTAAAAATAATATTTAAGGTTAGTTGCATATGGTTGCAACAGAAAACGTTATTAATCAAGTGGTTTTTGTGTAATCCTATACCCACTTAAAAAAAAATTAAATTATGACTTAGAAATTGTTAGGTTATGTTTACATTACATTGTATGATTTTTTAAAAATAATATTTAGGTTAGTTGCATATGATTGCAACAGAAAACGTTATTAATTAAAGTGGTTTTTGTGTAAAACTATACCCTTTAAAAAAAATAATTCAAATTATGACTTAGAAATTGTTAGGTTATGTTTACATTACATTGTATGATTTTTTAAAAATAATATTTAAGGTTAGTTGCATATGGTTGCAACCAGAAAACGTTATTAATTAAAGTGGTTTTTGTGTAAAACTATACCCTTTAAAAAAATAAATTCAAATTATGACTTAGAAATTGTTAGGTTATGTTTACATTACATTGTATGATTTTTTAAAAATTATATTTAAGGTTAGTTGCAAAATCTTTTCACAATAAATCGTTATTAAACAAAGTGGGGTTAGTGTACATTATTACCCTCTAAAAAAAAAAATTAAAATTATGACTTAGAAATTGTTAGGTTATGTTTATATTACATTAAATGATTTTTAAAAATAATATTTAAGGTTAGTTGCATATGGTTGCAACAGAAAACGTTATTAATTAAAGTGGTTTTTGTGTAAAACTATACCCTTTAAAAAAAATAATTCAAATTATGACTTAGAAATTGTTAGGTTATGTTTACATTACATTGTATGATTTTTTAAAAATAATATTTAAGGTTAGTTGCATATGGTTGCAACAGAAAACGTTATTAATTAAAGTGGTTTTTGTGTAAAACTATACCCTTTAAAAAAAACAAATTCAAATTATGACTTAGAAATTGTTAGGTTATGTTTACATTACATTGTATGATTTTTTAAAAATTATATTTAAGGTTAGTTGCAAAATCTTTTCACAATAAATCGTTATTAAACAAAGTGGGGTTAGTGTACATTATTACCCTCTAAAAAAAAAAATTAAAATTATGACTTAGAAATTGTTAGGTTATGTTTATATTACATTAAATGATTTTTTAAAAATAATATTTAAGGTTAGTTGCATATGGTTGCAACAGAATACGTTATTAATTAAAGTGGTTTTTGTGTAAAACTATACCCTTTAAAAAAAATAATTCAAATTATGACTTAGAAATTGTTAGGTTATGTTTACATTACATTGTATGATTTTTAAAAATAATATTTAAGGTTAGTTGCATATGGTTGCACCAGAAAACGTTATTAATTAAAGTGGTTTTTGTGTAAAACTATACCCTTTAAAAAAAATAAATTCAAATTATGACTTAGAAATTGTTAGGTTATGTTTACATTACATTGTATGATTTTTTAAAAATATATTTAAGGTTAGTTGCAAAATATTTTCACAATAAATCGTTATTAAACAAAGTGGGGTTAGTGTACATTATTACCCTCTAAAAAAAAAAATTAAAATTATGACTTAGAAATTGTTAGGTTATGTTTACATTACATTAAATGATTTTTAAAAATAATATTTAAGGTTAGTTGCATATGGTTGCAACAGAAAACGTTATTAATTAAAGTGGTTTTTGTGTAAAACTATACCCTTAAAAAAATAAATTAAAATTATGACTTAGAAATTGTTAGGTTATGTTTACATTACATTGTATGATTTTTTAAAAATAATATTTAAGGTTAGTTGCATATGGTTGCACCAGAAAACGTTATTAATTAAAGTGGTTTTTGTGTAAAACTATACCCTTTAAAAAAAATAAATTCAAATTATGACTTAGAAATTGTTAGGTTATGTTTACATTACATTGTATGATTTTTTAAAAATATATTTAAGGTTAGTTGCAAAATATTTTCACAATAAATCGTTATTAAACAAAGTGGGGTTAGTGTACATTATTACCCTCTAAAAAAAAAAATTAAAATTATGACTTAGAAATTGTTAGGTTATGTTTATATTACATTAAATGATTTTTTAAAAATAATATTTAAGGTTAGTTGCATATGGTTGCAACAGAAAACGTTATTAATCAAAGTGGTTTTTGTGTAATCCTATACCCACTTAAAAAAAAAATTAAAATTATGACTTAGAAATTGTTAGGTTATGTTTACATTACATTGTATGATTTTTTAAAAATAATATTTAAGGTTAGTTGCATATGATTGCAACAGAAAACGTTATTAATAAAGTGGTTTTTGTGTAAAACTATACCCTTTAAAAAAATAAATTCAAATTATGACTTAGAAATTGTTAGGTTATGTTTACATTACATTGTATGATTTTTTAAAAATAATATTTAAGGTTAGTTGCATATGATTGCAACAGAAAACGTTATTAATTAAAGTGGTTTTTGTGTAAAACTATACCCTTTAAAAAAAATAAATTCAAATTATGACTTAGAAATTGTTAGGTTATGTTTACATTACATTGTATGATTTTTTAAAAATTATATTTAAGGTTAGTTGCAAATCTTTTCACAATAAATCGTTATTAAACAAAGTGGGGTTAGTGTACATTATTACCCTCTAAAAAAAAAAAATTAAAATTATGACTTAGAAATTGTTAGGTTATGTTTATATTACATTAAATGATTTTTTAAAAATAATATTTAAGGTTAGTTGCATATGGTTGCAACAGAAAACGTTATTAATCAAAGTGGTTTTTGTGTAAAACTATACCACTTAAAAAAATAAATTCAAATTATGACTTAGAAATTGTTAGGTAATGTTTACATTACATTGTATGATTTTTTAAAAATAATATTTAAGGTTAGTTGCATATGTTGCACCAGAAAACGTTATTAATTAAAGTGGTTTTTGTGTAAAACTATACCCTTTAAAAAAAATAAATTCAAATTATGACTTAGAAATTGTTAGGTTATGTTTACATTACATTGTATGATTTTTTAAAAATTATATTTAAGGTTAGTTGCAAAATATTTTCACAATAAATCGTTATTAAACAAAGTGGGGTTAGTGTACATTATTACCCTCTAAAAAAAAAAATTAAAATTATGACTTAGAAATTGTTAGGTTATGTTTATATTACATTAAATGATTTTTAAAAATAATATTTAAGGTTAGTTGCATATGGTTGCAACAGAAAACGTTATTAATAAAGTGGTTTTTGTGTAAAACTATACCCTTTAAAAAAAATAAATTCAAATTATGACTTAGAAATTGTTAGGTTATGTTTACATTACATTGTATGATTTTTTAAAAATAATATTTAAGGTTAGTTGCATATGTTGCACCAGAAAACGTTATTAATTAAAGTGGTTTTTGTGTAAAACTATACCCTTTAAAAAAATAAATTCAAATTATGACTTAGAAATTGTTAGGTTATGTTTACATACATGTATGATTTTTTAAAAATTATATTTAAGGTTAGTTGCAAAATATTTTCACAATAAATCGTTATTAAACAAAGTGGGGTTAGTGTACATTATTACCCTCTAAAAAAAAAAATTAAAATTATGACTTAGAAATTGTTAGGTTATGTTTATATTACATTAAATGATTTTTAAAAATAATATTTAAGGTTAGTTGCATATGGTTGCAACAGAAAACGTTATTAATCAAAGTGGTTTTTGTGTAATCCTATACCCACTTAAAAAAAAAATTAAAATTATGACTTAGAAATTGTTAGGTTATGTTTACATTACATTGTATGATTTTTAAAAATAATATTTAAGGTTAGTTGCATATGATTGCAACAGAAAACGTTATTAATTAAAGTGGTTTTTGTGTAAAACTATACCTCTTTAAAAAAAATAAATTCAAATTATGACTTAGAAATTGTTAGGTTATGTTTACATTACATTGTATGATTTTTTAAAAATAATATTTAAGGTTAGTTGCATATGGTTGCAACAGAAAACGTTATTAATCAAAGTGGTTTTTGTGTAAAACTATACCCTTTAAAAAAAATAAATTAAAATTATGACTTAGAAATTGTTAGGTTATGTTTACATTACATTGTATGATTTTTTAAAAATAATATTTAAGGTTAGTTGCATATGGTTGCAACAGAAAACGTTATTAATTAAAGTGGTTTTTGTGTAAAACTATACCCTTTAAAAAAAATAATTCAAATTATGACTTAGAAATTGTTAGGTTATGTTTACATTACATTGTATGATTTTTTAAAAATAATATTTAAGGTTAGTTGCAAAATCTTTTCACAATAAATCGTTATTAAACAAAGTGGGGTTAGTGTACATTATTACCCTCTAAAAAAAAAAATTAAAATTATGACTTAGAAATTGTTAGGTTATGTTTATATTACATTAAATGATTTTTTAAAAATAATATTTAAGGTTAGTTGCATATGGTTGCAACAGAAAACGTTATTAATCAAAGTGGTTTTTGTGTAATCCTATACCCACTAAAAAAAAAATTAAAATTATGACTTAGAAATTGTTAGGTTATGTTTACATTACATTGTATGATTTTTTAAAAATAATATTATTGGTTAGTTGCATATGATTGCAACAGAAAACGTTATTAATCAAAGTGGTTTTTATGTAAAACTATACCCTTTAAAAAAAATTAATTCAAATTATGACTTAGAAATTGTTAGGTAATGTTTACATTACATTGTATGATTTCCTAAAAATAATATTTAAGGTTAGTTGCATATGGTTGCACCAGAAAACCTTATTAATTAAAGTGTTTTTTGTGTAAAACTATACCCTTTAAAAAAAATAAATTCAAATTATGACTTAGAAATTGTTAGGTTATGTTTACATTACATGGTATGATTTTTTAAAAATGATATTTAAGGTTAGTTGCAAAATATTTTCATAATAAATCGTTATTAAACAAAGTGGGGTTAGTGTACATTATTACCCTCTAAAAAAAAAAAATTAAATTATGACTTAGAAATTGTTAGGTTATGTTTATATTACATTAAAGATTTTTTAAAAATAATATTTAAGGTTAGTTGCATATGGTTTGCAACAGAAAACGTTATTAATAAAAGTGGTTTTTGTGTAATCCTATACCCACTTAAAAAAAATATTAAAATTATGACTTAGAAACTGTTAGGTTATGTTTACATTACATTGTATGATTTTTTAAAAATAATATTATTGGTTAGTTGCATATGAGTGCAACAGAAAACGTTATTAGTGAAGTGGTTTTTGTGGTAAAACTATAAACTTTCAAAAAAAAAAATAAAATTATGACTCTAGAAATGTATAGGTATGTTTACATTACAATGGTATGATTTTTTAAAAATAATATTTAAGGTTAGTTGCATATGGTAGCACCAGAAAAACGTTATTATCAAAGTGGTTTTATGTAAAAACTTACCTTTAAAAAAAATAAATTCAAATTATGACTTTAGAATTGTTAGGTTTGTTTACATTACATTGTTATGATTTTTTAAAAATATATTTAAGGTTAAGTTGCAAAATCTTTTCCACAATAAATCTTATTAACCAAAGTGGGGTTATAGGTACATTAGTACCCTCTAAAAAAAAAAAAAATTAAAATTATGACTTAGGAATACGTTAGGTTATGTTTATATTACATTAAATGATTTTTTAAAAATAATATTTAAGGTTCGTTGCATTGGTTGCAACAGAAAAACGTTATTAATCTAAAGTGGTTTTCTGTGAAAACTATACACACTTAAAAAATAAATTCAAATTATGACTTAGAAATTGTTAGGTTATGTTTACATTACATGGTTATGATTTTTTAAAAAATAATATTTAAGGTTAGTTGCATATGTTGCAACAGAATACGTATTAAGTAAGTGGTTTTTGTGTAAACTATACTCTTTAAAAAAAAAAAATTCAAAGTATCGACGTGTAAATTGTTAGGTTATGTTACCATACATTGTATGATTTTTTAAAAATTATATTTAAGGTTAGTTTGCAAATATTTCACAATAAATCGTTATTAAACAAAGTGGGGTTAGTGTACTTATTACCCTCTAAAAAAAAAAATTAAAATTATGACTTAGAATTGTTAGGTTATGTTTATATTACATTAAATGATTTTTTAAAAATAATATTAAGGTTAGTTGCATATGGTTGCAACAGAAAACGTTATTAATCAAAGTGGTTTTTGTGTAATCCTATACCCACTTAAAAAAAAAATTAAAATTATGACTTAGAAATTGTTAGGTTATGTTTACATTACATTTATGATTTTTTAAAAAAAATAATATTAAGTTGTTAGTTGCATATGATTGCACAGAAAACGTTATTAATTAAAGTGGTTTTTGTGTAAAACTATACCCTTAAAAAAAATAAATTCAAATTATGACTTAGAAATTGTTAGGTTATGTTTACATTACATTGTATGATTTTTTAAAAATATATTTAAGGTTAGTTGCATATGGTTGCACCAGAAA
>NW_021014686.1:0-17550 GCF_003676215.2 Rhopalosiphum maidis
TTTTTAAAAATAATATTTAAGGTTAGTTGCATATGGTTGCAACAGAAAACGTTATTAATCAAAGTGGTTTTTTTGTAAAACTATACCCACTTAAAAAAAAATTAAATTATGACTTAGAAATTGTTAGGTTATGTTTACATTACATGGTATGATTTTTTAAAAATAATATTTAAGGTTAGTTGCATATGGTTGCAACAGAAAACGTTATTAATCAAAGTGGTTTTTGTGTAAAACTATACCCCTTAAAAAAAAAATTAAAATTATGACTTAGAAATTGTTAGGTTATGTTTACATTACATTGTATGATTTTTTAAAATAATATTTAAGGTTAGTTGCATATGTTTCACAGAAAACGTTATTAATCAAAGTGTTTTTGTGTAAAACTATACCCTTTAAAAAAAAAAAATCAAATTATGACTTAGAAATTGTTAGGTTATGTTTACATTACATTGTATGATTTTTTAAAAATAATATTTAAGGTTAGTTGCATATGGTTGCACCAGAATACGTTATTAATTAAAGTGGTTTTTGTGTAAAACTATACCCTTTAAAAAAAAAATTCAAATTATGACTTAGAAATTGTTAGGTTATGTTTACATTACATTGTATGATTTTTTAAAAATTATATTTAAGGTTAGTTGCAAAATCTTTTCACAATAAATCGTTATTAAACAAAGTGGGGTTAGTGTACATTATTACCCTCTAAAAAAAAAAAATTAAAATTATGACTTAGAAATTGTTAGGTTATGTTTATATTACATTAAATGATTTTTAAAAATAATATTTAAGGTTAGTTGCATATGGTTGCAACAGAAAACGTTATTAATTAAAGTGGTTTTTGTGTAAAACTATACCCTTTAAAAAAAAAAATTAAATTATGACTTAGAAATTGTTAGGTTATGTTTACATTACATTGTATGATTTTTTAAAAATAATATTTAAGGTTAGTTGCATATTTTTGCAACAGAAAATCGTTATTAATCAAGTGGTTTTTGTGTAAATCTATACCCTCTTAAAAAAAAAATTAAAATTATGACTTAGAAATTGTTAGGTTATGTTTACATTACATGTATGATTTTTTAAAAATAATATTTAAGGTTAGTTGCATATGTTGCAACAGAAAACGTTATTAATTAAAGTGGTTTTTGTGTAAAACTATACCCTTTAAAAAAATAAATTCAAATTATGACTTAGAAATTGTTAGGTTATGTTTACATTACATTGTATGATTTTTTAAAAATTATATTTAAGGTTAGTTGCAAAATCTTTTCACAATAAATCGTTATTAAACAAAGTGGGGTTAGTGTACATTATTACCCTCTAAAAAAAAAAAATTAAAATTATGACTTAGAAATTGTTAGGTTATGTTTACATTACATTTATGATTTTTTAAAAATAATATTTAAGGTTAGTTGCATATGGTTGCAACAGAAAACGTTATTAATCAAAGTGGTTTTTGTGTAAATCTATACCCCTTAAAAAAAAAATTAAATTATGACTTAGAAATTGTTAGGTTATGTTTACATTACATTGTATGATTTTTTAAAAATTATATTTAAGGTTAGTTGCAAAATCTTTTCACAATAAATCGTTATTAAACAAAGTGGGTTTAGTGTACATTATTACCCTCTAAAAAAAAAAATTAAAATTATGACTTAGAAATTGTTAGGTTATGTTTATATTACATTAATGATTTTTTAAAAATAATATTTAAGGTTAGTTGCATATGGTTGCAACAGAAAACGTTATTAATCAAAGTGGTTTTTGTGTAAACCTATACCACTTAAAAAAAAAATTAAAATTATGACTTAGAAATTGTTAGGTTATGTTTACATTACATTGTATGATTTTTTAAAAATAATATTTAAGGTTAGTTGCATATGGTTGCACCAGAAAACGTTATTAATTAAAGTGGTTTTTGTGTAAAACTATACCCTTTAAAAAAAAAAATTCAAATTATGACTTAGAAATTGTTAGGTTATGTTTACATTACATTGTATGATTTTTTAAAAATTATATTTAAGGTTAGTTGCAAAATCTTTTCACAATAAATCGTTATTAAACAAAGTGGGGTTAGTGTACATTATTACCCTCTAAAAAAAAAAAATTAAAATTATGACTTAGAAATTGTTAGGTTATGTTTATATTACATTAATGATTTTTTAAAAATAATATTTAAGGTTAGTTGCATATGGTTGCAACAGAAAACGTTATTAATCAAAGTGGTTTTTGTGTAATCCTATACCCACTTAAAAAAAAAATTAAAATTATGACTTAGAAATTGTTAGGTTATGTTTACATTACATTGTATGATTTTTTAAAAATAATATTTAAGGTTAGTTGCATATGGTTGCAACAGAATACGTTATTAATTAAAGTGGTTTTTGTGTAAAACTATACCCTTTAAAAAAAATAAATTCAAATTATGACTTAGAAATTGTTAGGTTATGTTTACATTACATTGTATGATTTTTAAAAATTATATTTAAGGTTAGTTGCAAAATCTTTTCACAATAAATCGTTATTAAACAAAGTGGGGTTAGTGTACATTATTACCCTCTAAAAAAAAAAAATTAAAATTATGACTTAGAAATTGTTAGGTTATGTTTATATTACATTAAATGATTTTTTAAAAATAATATTTAAGGTTAGTTGCATATGGTTGCAACAGAAAACGTTATTAATCAAAGTGGTTTTTGTGTAATCCTATACCCACTTAAAAAAAAATTAAAATTATGACTTAGAAATTGTTAGGTTATGTTTACATTACATTGTATGATTTTTTAAAAATAATATTTAAGGTTAGTTGCATATGGTTGCAACAGAATACGTTATTAATTAAAGTGGTTTTTGTGTAAAACTATACCCTTTAAAAAAAATAAATTCAAATTATGACTTAGAAATTGTTAGGTTATGTTTACATTACATTGTATGATTTTTTAAAAATTATATTTAAGGTTAGTTGCAAAATCTTTTCACAATAAATCGTTATTAAACAAAGTGGGGTTAGTGTACATTATTACCCTCTAAAAAAAAAAAATTAAAATTATGACTTAGAAATTGTTAGGTTATGTTTATATTACATTAAATGATTTTTTAAAAATAATATTTAAGGTTAGTTGCATATGGTTGCAACAGAAAACGTTATTAATCAAAGTGGTTTTTGTGTAATCCTATACCCACTTAAAAAAAAAATTAAAATTATGACTTAGAAATTGTTAGGTTATGTTTACATTACATGGTATGATTTTTTAAAATAATATTTAAGGTTAGTTGCATATGGTTGCAACAGAATACGTTATTAATTAAAGTGGTTTTTGTGTAAAACTATACCCTTTAAAAAAAATAAATTCAAATTATGACTTAGAAATTGTTAGGTTATGTTTACATTACATTGTATGATTTTTTAAAAATTATATTTAAGGTTAGTTGCAAAATCTTTTCACAATAAATCGTTATTAAACAAAGTGGGGTTAGTGTACATTATTACCCTCTAAAAAAAAAAATTAAAATTATGACTTAGAAATTGTTAGGTTATGTTTATATTACATTAATGATTTTTTAAAAATAATATTTAAGGTTAGTTGCATATGGTTGCAACAGAAAACGTTATTAATCAAAGTGGTTTTTGTGTAATCCTATACCCACTTAAAAAAAAAATTAAAATTATGACTTAGAAATTGTTAGGTTATGTTTACATTACATTGTATGATTTTTTAAAAATAATATTTAAGGTTAGTTGCATATTTTTGCACAATAAACGTTATTAATTAAAGTGGTTTTTGTGTACACTATACCCTTTAAAAAAAAAAAATTAAAATTATGACTTAGAAATTGTTAGGTTATGTTTACATTACATTGTATGATTTTTTAAAAATAATATTTAAGGTTAGTTGCATATGGTTGCAACAGAAAACGTTATTAATTAAAGTGGTTTTTGTGTAAACCTATACCCTTTAAAAAAAAAAATTCAAATTATGACTTAGAAATTGTTAGGTTATGTTTACATTACATTGTATGATTTTTTAAAAATTATATTTAAGGTTAGTTGCAAAATCTTTTCACAATAAATCGTTATTAAACAAAGTGGGGTTAGTGTACATTATTACCCTCTAAAAAAAAAAATTAAAATTATGACTTAGAAATTGTTAGGTTATGTTTATATTACATTAATGATTTTTTAAAAATAATATTTAAGGTTAGTTGCATATGGTTGCAACAGAAAACGTTATTAATCAAAGTGGTTTTTGTGTAATCCTATACCCACTTAAAAAAAAAATTAAAATTATGACTTAGAAATTGTTAGGTTATGTTTACATTACATTGTATGATTTTTTAAAAATAATATTTAAGGTTAGTTGCAATATTTTCACAATAAATCGTTATTAATTAAAGTGGGTTTTGTGTACATCTATACCCTTTAAAAAAAAAAAATTAAAATTATGACTTAGAAATTGTTAGGTTATGTTTACATTACATTTAATGATTTTTTAAAAATAATATTTAAGGTTAGTTGCATATGGTTGCAACAGAAAACGTTATTAATCAAAGTGGTTTTTGTGTAATCCTATACCCACTTAAAAAAAAAATTAAAATTATGACTTAGAAATTGTTAGGTTATGTTTACATTACATTGTATGATTTTTTAAAAATAATATTTAAGGTTAGTTGCATATGTTGCAACAGAAAACGTTATTAATTAAAGTGGTTTTTGTGTAAAACTATACCCTTTAAAAAAAATAAATTCAAATTATGACTTAGAAATTGTTAGGTTATGTTTACATTACATTGTATGATTTTTTAAAAATTATATTTAAGGTTAGTTGCAAAATCTTTTCACAATAAATCGTTATTAAACAAAGTGGGGTTAGTGTACATTATTACCCTCTAAAAAAAAAAATTAAAATTATGACTTAGAAATTGTTAGGTTATGTTTATATTACATTAAATGATTTTTTAAAAATAATATTTAAGGTTAGTTGCATATGGTTGCAACAGAAAACGTTATTAATCAAAGTGGTTTTTGTGTAATCCTATACCCACTTAAAAAAAAAATTAAAATTATGACTTAGAAATTGTTAGGTTATGTTTACATTACATTGTATGATTTTTTAAAAATAATATTTAAGGTTAGTTGCATATGGTTGCAACAGAATACGTTATTAATTAAAGTGGTTTTTGTGTAAAACTATACCCTTTAAAAAAAAAAATTCAAATTATGACTTAGAAATTGTTAGGTTATGTTTACATTACATTGTATGATTTTTTAAAAATTATATTTAAGGTTAGTTGCAAAATCTTTTCACAATAAATCGTTATTAAACAAAGTGGGGTTAGTGTACATTATTACCCTCTAAAAAAAAAAAATTAAAATTATGACTTAGAAATTGTTAGGTTATGTTTATATTACATTAAATGATTTTTTAAAAATAATATTTAAGGTTAGTTGCATATGGTTGCAACAGAAAACGTTATTAATCAAAGTGGTTTTTGTGTAATCCTATACCCACTTAAAAAAAAATTAAAATTATGACTTAGAAATTGTTAGGTTATGTTTACATTACATTGTATGATTTTTTAAAATAATATTTAAGGTTAGTTGCATATGGTTGCAACAGAATACGTTATTAATTAAAGTGGTTTTTGTGTAAAACTATACCCTTTAAAAAAAATAAATTCAAATTATGACTTAGAAATTGTTAGGTTATGTTTACATTACATTGTATGATTTTTTAAAAATTATATTTAAGGTTAGTTGCAAATCTTTTCACAATAAATCGTTATTAAACAAAGTGGGGTTAGTGTACATTATTACCCTCTAAAAAAAAAAAATTAAAATTATGACTTAGAAATTGTTAGGTTATGTTTATATTACATTAAATGATTTTTTAAAAATAATATTTAAGGTTAGTTGCATATGGTTGCAACAGAAAACGTTATTAATCAAAGTGGTTTTTGTGTAATCCTATACCCACTTAAAAAAAAATTAAAATTATGACTTAGAAATTGTTAGGTTATGTTTACATTACATTGTATGATTTTTTAAAAATAATATTTAAGGTTAGTTGCATATGGTTGCAACAGAATACGTTATTAATCAAAGTGGTTTTTGTGTAAATCTATACCCTTTAAAAAAAAAAATTAAAATTATGACTTAGAAATTGTTAGGTTATGTTTACATTACATTGTATGATTTTTTAAAAATAATATTTAAGGTTAGTTGCATATGGTTGCAACAGAAAACGTTATTAATTAAAGTGGTTTTTGTGTAAACCTATACCCTTAAAAAAAAAAATTAAAATTATGACTTAGAAATTGTTAGGTTATGTTTACATTACATTGTATGATTTTTTAAAAATAATATTTAAGGTTAGTTGCATATGTTGCAACAGAAAACGTTATTAATTAAAGTGGTTTTTGTGTAAAACTATACCCTTTAAAAAAAAAAAATTCAAATTATGACTTAGAAATTGTTAGGTTATGTTTACATTACATTGTATGATTTTTTAAAAATTATATTTAAGGTTAGTTGCAAAATCTTTTCACAATAAATCGTTATTAAACAAAGTGGGGTTAGTGTACATTATTACCCTCTAAAAAAAAAAAATTAAAATTATGACTTAGAAATTGTTAGGTTATGTTTATATTACATTAAATGATTTTTTAAAAATAATATTTAAGGTTAGTTGCATATGGTTGCAACAGAAAACGTTATTAATCAAAGTGGTTTTTGTGTAATACCTATACCCACTTAAAAAAAAAATTAAAATTATGACTTAGAAATTGTTAGGTTATGTTTACATTACATTGTATGATTTTTTAAAAATAATATTTAAGGTTAGTTGCATATGGTTGCAACAGAAAACGTTATTAATTAAAGTGGTTTTTGTGTAAAACTATACCCTTTAAAAAAAAATAATTCAAATTATGACTTAGAAATTGTTAGGTTATGTTTACATTACATTGTATGATTTTTTAAAAATAATATTTAAGGTTAGTTGCAAATCTTTTCACAATAAATCGTTATTAAACAAAGTGGGTTAGTGTACATTATTACCCTCTAAAAAAAAAAAATTAAAATTATGACTTAGAAATTGTTAGGTTATGTTTATATTACATTAAATGATTTTTTAAAAATAATATTTAAGGTTAGTTGCATATGGTTGCAACAGAAAACGTTATTAATCAAAGTGGTTTTTGTGTAAACCTATACCCACTTAAAAAAAAAATTAAAATTATGACTTAGAAATTGTTAGGTTATGTTTACATTACATTGTATGATTTTTTAAAAATAATATTTAAGGTTAGTTGCATATGGTTGCAACAGAAAACGTTATTAATCAAAGTGGTTTTTGTGTAACCTATACCCACTTAAAAAAAAAAATTAAAATTATGACTTAGAAATTGTTAGGTTATGTTTACATTACATTGTATGATTTTTTAAAAATAATATTTAAGGTTAGTTGCATATGTTGCAACAGAAAACGTTATTAATTAAAGTGGTTTTTGTGTAAAACTATACCCTTTAAAAAAAAAAATTCAAATTATGACTTAGAAATTGTTAGGTTATGTTTACATTACATTGTATGATTTTTTAAAAATTATATTTAAGGTTAGTTGCAAATCTTTTCACAATAAATCGTTATTAAACAAAGTGGGGTTAGTGTACATTATTACCCTCTAAAAAAAAAAATTAAAATTATGACTTAGAAATTGTTAGGTTATGTTTATATTACATTAATGATTTTTTAAAAATAATATTTAAGGTTAGTTGCATATGGTTGCAACAGAAAACGTTATTAATTAAAGTGGTTTTTGTGTAATCCTATACCCTTAAAAAAAAAATTAAAATTATGACTTAGAAATTGTTAGGTTATGTTTACATTACATTGTATGATTTTTTAAAAATTATATTTAAGGTTAGTTGCAAAATCTTTTCACAATAAATCGTTATTAAACAAAGTGGGGTTAGTGTACATTATTACCCTCTAAAAAAAAAAAATTAAAATTATGACTTAGAAATTGTTAGGTTATGTTTATATTACATTAAATGATTTTTTAAAAATAATATTTAAGGTTAGTTGCATATGGTTGCAACAGAAAACGTTATTAATCAAAGTGGTTTTTGTGTAATCCTATACCCACTTAAAAAAAAAATTAAAATTATGACTTAGAAATTGTTAGGTTATGTTTACATTACATTGTATGATTTTTTAAAATAATATTTAAGGTTAGTTGCATATTGTTGCACCAGAAAACGTTATTAATTAAAGTGGTTTTTGTGTAAAACTATACCCTTTAAAAAAAAAAAATTCAAATTATGACTTAGAAATTGTTAGGTTATGTTTACATTACATTGTATGATTTTTTAAAAATTATATTTAAGGTTAGTTGCAAATCTTTTCACAATAAATCGTTATTAACAAAGTGGGTTTAGTGTACATTATACCCTCTAAAAAAAAAAATTAAAATTATGACTTAGAAATTGTTAGGTTATGTTTATATTACATTAATGATTTTTTAAAAATAATATTTAAGGTTAGTTGCATATGGTTGCAACAGAAAACGTTATTAATCAAAGTGGTTTTTGTGTAATCCTATACCCACTTAAAAAAAAAATTAAAATTATGACTTAGAAATTGTTAGGTTATGTTTACATTACATTGTATGATTTTTTAAAAATAATATTTAAGGTTAGTTGCATATGGTTGCAACAGAAAACGTTATTAATTAAAGTGGTTTTTGTGTAAAACTATACCCTTTAAAAAAAAAAATTCAAATTATGACTTAGAAATTGTTAGGTTATGTTTACATTACATTGTATGATTTTTTAAAAATAATATTTAAGGTTAGTTGCAATATTTTGCACATAAATCGTTATTAATCAAAGTGGGTTTTGTGTACATCTATACCCTCTAAAAAAAAAAATTAAAATTATGACTTAGAAATTGTTAGGTTATGTTTACATTACATGTAATGATTTTTTAAAAATAATATTTAAGGTTAGTTGCATATGGTTGCAACAGAAAACGTTATTAATCAAAGTGGTTTTTGTGTAATCCTATACCCACTTAAAAAAAAAATTAAAATTATGACTTAGAAATTGTTAGGTTATGTTTACATTACATTGTATGATTTTTTAAAAATAATATTTAAGGTTAGTTGCATATGATTGCAACAGAAAACGTTATTAATTAAAGTGGTTTTTGTGTAAAACTATACCCTTTAAAAAAAATAAATTCAAATTATGACTTAGAAATTGTTAGGTTATGTTTACATTACATTGTATGATTTTTTAAAAATTATATTTAAGGTTAGTTGCAAAATCTTTTCACAATAAATCGTTATTAAACAAAGTGGGGTTAGTGTACATTATTACCCTCTAAAAAAAAAAAATTAAAATTATGACTTAGAAATTGTTAGGTTATGTTTATATTACATTAAATGATTTTTTAAAAATAATATTTAAGGTTAGTTGCATATGGTTGCAACAGAAAACGTTATTAATCAAAGTGGTTTTTGTGTAATCCTATACCCACTTAAAAAAAAAATAAAATTATGACTTAGAAATTGTTAGGTTATGTTTACATTACATGGTATGATTTTTTAAAAATAATATTTAAGGTTAGTTGCATATGGTTGCAACAGAAAACGTTATTAATTAAAGTGGTTTTTGTGTAAAACTATACCCTTTAAAAAAAAAAATTCAAATTATGACTTAGAAATTGTTAGGTTATGTTTACATTACATTGTATGATTTTTTAAAAATTATATTTAAGGTTAGTTGCAAAATCTTTTCACAATAAATCGTTATTAACAAAGTGGGGTTAGTGTACATTATTACCCTCTAAAAAAAAAAAATTAAAATTATGACTTAGAAATTGTTAGGTTATGTTTATATTACATTAAATGATTTTTTAAAAATAATATTTAAGGTTAGTTGCATATGGTTGCAACAGAAAACGTTATTAATTAAAGTGGTTTTTGTGTAATCCTATACCACTTAAAAAAAAAATTAAAATTATGACTTAGAAATTGTTAGGTTATGTTTACATTACATTGTATGATTTTTAAAAATAATATTTAAGGTTAGTTGCATATGGTTGCAACAGAAACGTTATTAATCAAAGTGGTTTTTGTGTAATCCTATACCCACTTAAAAAAAAAATTAAAATTATGACTTAGAAATTGTTAGGTTATGTTTACATTACATTGTATGATTTTTTAAAAATAATATTTAAGGTTAGTTGCATATGGTTGCAACAGAAAACGTTATTAATTAAAGTGGTTTTTGTGTAAACTATACCCTTTAAAAAAAAAAATTCAAATTATGACTTAGAAATTGTTAGGTTATGTTTACATTACATTGTATGATTTTTTAAAATTATATTTAAGGTTAGTTGCAAAATCTTTTCACAATAAATCGTTATTAAACAAAGTGGGGTTAGTGTACATTATTACCCTCTAAAAAAAAAAAATTAAAATTATGACTTAGAAATTGTTAGGTTATGTTTATATTACATTAATGATTTTTAAAAATAATATTTAAGGTTAGTTGCATATGGTTGCAACAGAAAACGTTATTAATCAAAGTGGTTTTTGTGTAATCCTATACCCACTTAAAAAAAAAATTAAAATTATGACTTAGAAATTGTTAGGTTATGTTTACATTACATTGTATGATTTTTTAAAAATATATTTAAGGTTAGTTGCATATTGTTGCACAGAAACGTTATTAATTAAAGTGGTTTTTGTGTACATCTATACCCTTAAAAAAAAAAATTAAAATTATGACTTAGAAATTGTTAGGTTATGTTTACATTACATTTATGATTTTTTAAAAATAATATTTAAGGTTAGTTGCATATGGTTGCAACAGAAAACGTTATTAATCAAAGTGGTTTTTGTGTAATCCTATACCCACTTAAAAAAAAAATTAAAATTATGACTTAGAAATTGTTAGGTTATGTTTACATTACATTGTAATGATTTTTTAAAAATAATATTTAAGGTTAGTTGCATATGGTTGCAACAGAAAACGTTATTAATTAAAGTGGTTTTTGTGTAAACCTATACCCTTTAAAAAAATAAATTCAAATTATGACTTAGAAATTGTTAGGTTATGTTTACATTACATTGTATGATTTTTTAAAAATAATATTTAAGGTTAGTTGCATAATTTTTGCACAATAAATCGTTATTAATCAAAGTGGGTTTTGTGTACCTATACCCTCTAAAAAAAAAAATTAAAATTATGACTTAGAAATTGTTAGGTTATGTTTACATTACATTTATGATTTTTTAAAAATAATATTTAAGGTTAGTTGCATATGGTTGCAACAGAAAACGTTATTAATCAAAGTGGTTTTTGTGTAATCCTATACCCACTTAAAAAAAAAATTAAAATTATGACTTAGAAATTGTTAGGTTATGTTTACATTACATTGTATGATTTTTTAAAAATAATATTTAAGGTTAGTTGCATATGGTTGCAACAGAATACGTTATTAATTAAAGTGGTTTTTGTGTAAAACTATACCCTTTAAAAAAAATAAATTCAAATTATGACTTAGAAATTGTTAGGTTATGTTTACATTACATTGTATGATTTTTTAAAAATTATATTTAAGGTTAGTTGCAAAATCTTTTCACAATAAATCGTTATTAAACAAAGTGGGGTTAGTGTACATTATTACCCTCTAAAAAAAAAAAATTAAAATTATGACTTAGAAATTGTTAGGTTATGTTTATATTACATTAAATGATTTTTTAAAAATAATATTTAAGGTTAGTTGCATATGGTTGCAACAGAAAACGTTATTAATCAAAGTGGTTTTTGTGTAATCCTATACCCACTTAAAAAAAAAATTAAAATTATGACTTAGAAATTGTTAGGTTATGTTTACATTACATTGTATGATTTTTTAAAAATAATATTTAAGGTTAGTTGCATATGGTTGCAACAGAATACGTTATTAATTAAAGTGGTTTTTGTGTAAAACTATACCCTTTAAAAAAAATAAATTCAAATTATGACTTAGAAATTGTTAGGTTATGTTTACATTACATTGTATGATTTTTTAAAAATATATTTAAGGTTAGTTGCAAATCTTTTCACAATAAATCGTTATTAACAAAGTGGGGTTAGTGTACATTATTACCCTCTAAAAAAAAAAATTAAAATTATGACTTAGAAATTGTTAGGTTATGTTTATATTACATTAAATGATTTTTTAAAAATAATATTTAAGGTTAGTTGCATATGGTTGCAACAGAAAACGTTATTAATCAAAGTGGTTTTTGTGTAATCCTATACCCACTTAAAAAAAAAATTAAAATTATGACTTAGAAATTGTTAGGTTATGTTTACATTACATGTATGATTTTTTAAAAATAATATTTAAGGTTAGTTGCATATGTTGCAACAGAAAACGTTATTAATTAAAGTGGTTTTTGTGTAAAACTATACCCTTAAAAAAAAAAAATTCAAATTATGACTTAGAAATTGTTAGGTTATGTTTACATTACATTGTATGATTTTTTAAAAATAATATTTAAGGTTAGTTGCATATGGTTGCAACAGAAAACGTTATTAATTAAAGTGGTTTTTGTGTAAAACTATACCACTTAAAAAAAAAAATTAAAATTATGACTTAGAAATTGTTAGGTTATGTTTACATTACATTGTATGATTTTTTAAAAATAATATTTAAGGTTAGTTGCATATGGTTGCAACAGAAAACGTTATTAATTAAAGTGGTTTTTGTGTAAAACTATACCCTTTAAAAAAAAAAATTCAAATTATGACTTAGAAATTGTTAGGTTATGTTTACATTACATTGTATGATTTTTTAAAAATTATATTTAAGGTTAGTTGCAAAATCTTTTCACAATAAATCGTTATTAAACACAGTGGGGTTAGTGTACATTATTACCCTCTAAAAAAAAAAAATTAAAATTATGACTTAGAAATTGTTAGGTTATGTTTATATTACATTAAATGATTTTTTAAAAATAATATTTAAGGTTAGTTGCATATGGTTGCAACAGAAAACGTTATTAATCAAAGTGGTTTTTGTGTAATCCTATACCCACTTAAAAAAAAAATTAAAATTATGACTTAGAAATTGTTAGGTTATGTTTACATTACATGGTATGATTTTTTAAAAATAATATTTAAGGTTAGTTGCATATGGTTGCACCAGAAAACGTTATTAATTAAAGTGGTTTTTGTGTAAAACTATACCCTTTAAAAAAAATAAATTCAAATTATGACTTAGAAATTGTTAGGTTATGTTTACATTACATTGTATGATTTTTTAAAAATAATATTTAAGGTTAGTTGCAAAATCTTTTCACAATAAATCGTTATTAAACAAAGTGGGGTTAGTGTACATTATTACCCTCTAAAAAAAAAAAATTAAAATTATGACTTAGAAATTGTTAGGTTATGTTTATATTACATTAAATGATTTTTTAAAAATAATATTTAAGGTTAGTTGCATATGGTTGCAACAGAAAACGTTATTAATCAAAGTGGTTTTTGTGTAATCCTATACCCACTTAAAAAAAAAATTAAAATTATGACTTAGAAATTGTTAGGTTATGTTTACATTAAATTCTATGATTTTTTAAAAATAATATTTAAGGTTAGTTGCAAAATCTTTGCACAATAAATCTTTATTAAGCAAAGTGGGGTTAGTGTACATTATTACCCTCTAAAAAAAAAAAATTAAAATTATGACTTAGAAATTGTTAGGTTATGTTTACATTACATGTAATGATTTTTTAAAAATAATATTTAAGGTTAGTTGCATATGGTAGCACCAGAAAACGTTATTAATTAAAGTGGTTTTTGTGTAAAACTATACCCTTTAAAAAAAATTAATTCAAATTATGACTTAGAAATTATTAGGTTATATTTACATTACATTGTATGATTTTTTAAAAATAATATTTAAGGTTAGTTGCAAAATCTTTTCACAATAAATCGTTATTAAACAAAGTGGGGTTAGTGTACATTATTACCCTCTAAAAAAAAAAAATTAAAATTATGACTTAGAAATTGTTAGGTTATGTTTATATTACATTAAATGATTTTTTAAAAATAATATTTAAGGTTAGTTGCATATGGTTGCAACAGAAAACGTTATTAATCAAAGTGGTTTTTGTGTAATCCTATACCCACTTAAAAAAAAATTAAAATTATGACTTAGAAATTGTTAGGTTATGTTTACATTACATTGTATGATTTTTTAAAAATTATATTTAAGGTTAGTTGCAAAATCTTTTCACAATAAATCGTTATTAAACAAAGTGGGGTTAGTGTACATTATTACCCTCTAAAAAAAAAAAATTAAAATTATGACTTAGAAATTGTTAGGTTATGTTTATATTACATTAAATGATTTTTTAAAAATAATATTTAAGGTTAGTTGCATATGGTTGCAACAGAAAACGTTATTAATCAAAGTGGTTTTTGTGTAATCCTATACCCACTTAAAAAAAAAATTAAAATTATGACTTAGAAATTGTTAGGTTATGTTTACATTACATTGTATGATTTTTTAAAATAATATTTAAGGTTAGTTGCATATGGTTAGCACCAGAAAACGTTATTAATTAAAGTGGTTTTTGTGTAAAACTATACCCTTTAAAAAAAAAAATTCAAATTATGACTTAGAAATTGTTAGGTTATGTTTACATTACATTGTATGATTTTTTAAAAATAATATTTAAGGTTAGTTGCAAAATCTTTTCACAATAATCGTTATTAAACAAAGTGGGGTTAGTGTACATTATACCCTCTAAAAAAAAAAATTAAAATTATGACTTAGAAATTGTTAGGTTATGTTTATATTACATTAAATGATTTTTTAAAAATAATATTTAAGGTTAGTTGCATATGGTTGCAACAGAAAACGTTATTAATCAAAGTGGTTTTTGTGTAATCCTATACCCACTTAAAAAAAAATTAAACTATGACTTAGAAATTGTTAGGTTATGTTTACATTACATGGTATGATTTTTTAAAATAATATTTAAGGTTAGTTGCATATGGTTGCAACAGAATACGTTATTAATTAAAGTGGTTTTTGTGTAAACTATACCCTTTAAAAAAAATAAATTCAAATTATGACTTAGAAATTGTTAGGTTATGTTTACATTACATTGTATGATTTTTTAAAAATTATATTTAAGGTTAGTTGCAAAATCTTTTCACAATAAATCGTTATTAAACAAAGTGGGGTTAGTGTACATTATTACCCTCTAAAAAAAAAAAATTAAAATTATGACTTAGAAATTGTTAGGTTATGTTTATATTACATTAAATGATTTTTTAAAAATAATATTTAAGGTTAGTTGCATATGGTTGCAACAGAAAACGTTATTAATCAAAGTGGTTTTTGTGTAATCCTATACCCACTTAAAAAAAAAATTAAAATTATGACTTAGAAATTGTTAGGTTATGTTTACATTACATGGTATGATTTTTTTAAAATAATATTTAAGGTTAGTTGCATATGGTTGCAACAGAATACGTTATTAATTAAAGTGGTTTTTGTGTAAAACTATACCCTTTAAAAAAAATAAATTCAAATTATGACTTAGAAATTGTTAGGTTATGTTTACATTACATTGTATGATTTTTTAAAATAATATTTAAGGTTAGTTGCAAATCTTTTCACAATAAATCGTTATTAAACAAAGTGGGGTTAGTGTACATTATTACCCTCTAAAAAAAAAAATTAAAATTATGACTTAGAAATTGTTAGGTTATGTTATATTACATTAAATGATTTTTTAAAAATAATATTTAAGGTTAGTTGCATATGGTTGCAACAGAAAACGTTATTAATCAAAGTGGTTTTTGTGTAATCCTATACCCACTTAAAAAAAAATTAAATTATGACTTAGAAATTGTTAGGTTATGTTTACATTACATGGTATGATTTTTTAAAAATAATATTTAAGGTTAGTTGCATATGATTGCAACCAGAAAACGTTATTAATCAAAGTGGTTGTTGATGTAAAACTATACCCTTAAAAAAAATAAATTCAAATTATGACTTAGAAATTGTTAGGTATGTTTACATTACATTGTATGATTTTTCTAAAAATAATATTTAAGGTTAGTTGCATATGGTTGCACCAGAAAACGTTATTAATTAAAGTGGTTTTTGTGTAAAACTATACCCTTTAAAAAAAAAAATTCAAATTATGACTTAGAAATTGTTAGGTTATGTTTACATTACATGTATGATTTTTTAAAAATAATATTTAAGGTTAGTTGCATATGGTTGCACCAGAAAACGTTATTAATTAAAGTGGTTTTTGTGTAAAACTATACCCTTAAAAAAAATAAATTCAAATTATGACTTAGAAATTGTTAGGTTATGTTTACATTACATTGTATGATTTTTTAAAATTATATTTAAGGTTAGTTGCAAATATTTTCACAATAAATCGTTATTAAACAAGTGGGGTTAGTGTACATTATTACCCTCTAAAAAAAAATTAAAATTATGACTTAGAAATTGTTAGGTTATGTTTTATTACATTAAATGATTTTTAAAAATAATATTAAGGTTAGTTGCATATGGTTGCAACAGAAAACGTTATTAATCAAAGTGGTTTTTGTGTAACCTATACCCACTAAAAAAAAAATTAAATTATGACTTAGAAATTGTTAGGTTATGTTTACATTACATTGTATGATTTTTTAAAAATAATATTTAAGGTTAGTTGCATATGGTTGCACCAGAAAACGTTATTAATTAAAGTGGTTTTTGTGTAAAACTATACCCTTTAAAAAAAAAAATTCAAATTATGACTTAGAAATTGTTAGGTTATGTTTACATTACATTGTATGATTTTTTAAAAATAATATTTAAGGTTAGTTGCAAATCTTTTCACAATAAATCGTTATTAAACAAAGTGGGGTTAGTGTACATTATTACCCTCTAAAAAAAAAAATTAAAATTATGACTTAGAAATTGTTAGGTTATGTTTATATTACATTAAATGATTTTTTAAAAATAATATTTAAGGTTAGTTGCATATGGTTGCAACAGAAAACGTTATTAATCAAAGTGGTTTTTGTGTATCCTATACCCACTTAAAAAAAAAAATTAAATTATGACTTAGAAATTGTTAGGTTATGTTTACATTACATTGTATGATTTTTTAAAAATATATTTAAGGTTAGTTGCATATGGTTGCAACAGAAAACGTTATTAATCAAAGTGGTTTTTGTGTAAAACTATACCCCTTAAAAAAAAAAAATAATTCAAATTATGACTTAGAAATTGTTAGGTTATGTTTACATTACATTGTATGATTTTTAAAAATAATATTTAAGGTTAGTTGCAAATTTTGCAAATAAATCGTTATTAAACAGTGGGTTTTGTACATTATACCCTCTAAAAAAAAAAATTAAAATTATGACTTAGAAATTGTTAGGTTATGTTTACATTACATTGTAAATGATTTTTTAAAAATAATATTTAAGGTTAGTTGCATATGGTTGCACCAGAAAACGTTATTAAT
>NW_021014687.1:0-22754 GCF_003676215.2 Rhopalosiphum maidis
TTTTTAAAAATAATATTTAAGGTTAGTTGCATATGGTTGCAACAGAAAACGTTATTAATTAAAGTGGTTTTTTGTGTAAACTATACCCTTTAAAAAAAATATTCAAATTATGACTTAGAAATTGTTAGGTTATGTTTACATTACATTGTATGATTTTTTAAAAATAATATTTAAGGTTAGTTGCATATGGTTGCACAGAAACGTTATTAATTAAAGTGGTTTTGTGTAAAACTATACCCTTAAAAAAAATAAATTCAAATTATGACTTAGAAATTGTTAGGTTATGTTTACATTACATTGTATGATTTTTTAAAAATAATATTTAAGGTTAGTTGCATATCTTTTCACACAGAAACGTTATTAAACAAAGTGGTTTTGTGTAACATTATTACCCTCTAAAAAAAAAAATTAAATTATGACTTAGAATTGTTAGGTTCATGTTTATTACATGTTATGATTTTTTAAAATAAGATTTAAGGTTAGTTGCATATGGTTGCACCAGACACGTTATTAATTAAAGTGGTTTTGTTGTTAAAAACCTATCAACCCTTAAAAAAAATAAATTCAATTATGACTTTAGAAATTGTTAGAGTTATGTTTACATTACATTGGTATGATTTTTAAAATAATAATTTAAGGTTAGTGGCATATGGATTGCAACAGAAAAACGTTTAATTAATTAAAGTGGTTTTTGTGTAAAACTATACCCTTTAAAAAAAAAAATTCAAATTATGACTTAGAAATTGTTAGGTTATGTTACATTACATTGTATGATTTTTTAAAAATTATATTTAAGGTTGTTGCAAAATTTTTCAACAATAAATCGTTTTAAACAAGTGGGGTTAGTGTACATTATTACCCTCTAAAAAAAAAAAATTAAAATATGACTTAGAAATTGTTAGGTTATGTTTATATTACATTAAAAGATTTTTTAAAAATAATATTTAAGGTTAGTTGCATATGGTTGCAACAGAAAACGTTATTAATCAAAGTGGTTTTGTGTAATCCTATACCCACTTAAAAAAAAATTAAAATTATGACTTAGAAATTGTTAGGTTATGTTTACATTACATTGTATGATTTTTAAAAATAATATTTAAGGTTAGTTGCATATGTTGCAACAGAAAACGTTATTAATTAAAGTGGTTTTGTGTAAAAGCTATACCCTTTAAAAAAAATAAATTCAAATTATGACTTAGAAATTGTTAGGTTATGTTTACATTACATTGTATGATTTTTTAAAAAATTATATTTAAGGTTAGTTGCATATGGTTGCACAATAAATCGTTATTAATCAAAGTGGTTTTTAGTGTACATTATTACCCCTTAAAAAAAAAAATTAAAATTATGACTTAGAATTGTTAGGTTATGTTTACATTACATTGTATGATTTTTAAAAATAATATTTAAGGTTAGTTGCATATGGTTGCAACAGAAACGTTATTAATTAAAGTGGTTTTTGTGTAAAACTATACCCTTTAAAAAAAATAAATTCAAATTATGACTTAGAAATTGTTAGTTATGTTTACATTACATTGTATGATTTTTTAAAAATATATTTAAGGTTAGTTGCAAAATCTTTGCACAATAAATCGTTATTAATCAAGTGGGTTTGTGTACATTATTACCCTCTAAAAAAAAAAATTAAAATTATGACTTAGAAATTGTTAGGTTATGTTTATATTACATTAATGATTTTTTAAAAATAATATTTAAGGTTAGTTGCATATGGTTGCAACAGAAAACGTTATTAATCAAAGTGGTTTTTGTGTAATCCTATACCCACTTAAAAAAAAAATTAAAATTATGACTTAGAAATTGTTAGGTTATGTTTACATTACATTGTATGATTTTTTAAAAATAATATTTAAGGTTAGTTGCATATGGTTGCAACAGAAAACGTTATTAATTAAAGTGGTTTTTGTGTAAACTATACCCTTTAAAAAAAATAAATTCAAATTATGACTTAGAAATTGTTAGGTTATGTTTACATTACATTGTATGATTTTTAAAAATTATATTTAAGGTTAGTTGCATATGGTTGCAACAGAAACGTTATTCATTAAAGTTGTTTTTGTGTAAAACTATACTCCTTTAAAAAAAATAAATTCAATTATGACTTAGAAATTGTTAGGTTATGTTTACATTACATTGTATGATTTTTTAAAAATTATATTTAAGGTTAGTTGCAAAAATATTTCACAATAAATCGTTATTAAACAAGTTGGGGTTAGTGTACATTATTACCCTCTAAAAAAAAAAAATTAAAATTATGACTTAGAAATTGTTTAGGTTATGTTTATATTACATTAAATGATTTTTTAAAAATAATATTTAAGGTTATTTGCATATGGTTGCAACAGAAAACGTTATTAATCAAGTGGTTTTTGTGTAAGACCTATAACCCACTTAAAAAAAAATTAAAATTATGACTTAGAAATTGTTAGGTTTATGTTTACATTACATTGTATGATTTTTTAAAAATAATATTATTGGTTAGTTGCATATGATTGCAACAGAAAACGTTATTAATTAAAGTGGTTTTTGTGTAAAACTATACCCTTTAAAAAAATAATTCAAATTATGACTTAGAAATTGTTAGGTTATGTTTACATTACATTGTATGATTTTTTAAAAATAATATTTAAGGTTAGTTGCATATGGTTGCACAGAAAACGTTATTAATCAAAGTGGTTTTTGTGTAAAACTATACCCTTTAAAAAAATAAATTCAAATTATGACTTAGAAATTGTTAGGTTATGTTTACATTACATTGTATGATTTTTTAAAAATTATATTTAAGGTTAGTTGCAAAATCTTTCACAATAAATCGTTATTAAACAAAGTGGGGTTAGTGTACATTATTACCCTCTAAAAAAAAAAATTAAAATTATGACTTAGAAATTGTTAGGTTATGTTTACATTACATTAAATGATTTTTAAAAATAATATTTAAGGTTAGTTGCATATGGTTGCAACAGAAAACGTTATTAATTAAAGTGGTTTTTGTGTAAACTATACCTTTAAAAAAAATAAATTCAAATTATGACTTAGAAATTGTTAGGTTATGTTTACATTACATTGTATGATTTTTTAAAAATAATATTTAAGGTTAGTTGCATATGGTTGCAACAGAAAACGTTATTAATTAAGTGGTTTTTGTGTAAACCTATACCCTTTAAAAAAATAAATTCAAATTATGACTTAGAAATTGTTAGGTTATGTTTACATTACATTGTATGATTTTTAAAAATTATATTTAAGGTTAGTTGCAAAATCTTTTCACAATAAATCGTTATTAAACAAAGTGGGGTTAGTGTACATTATTACCCTCTAAAAAAAAAAAATTAAAATTATGACTTAGAAATTGTTAGGTTATGTTTATATTACATTAAATGATTTTTTAAAAATAATATTTAAGGTTAGTTGCATATGGTTGCAACAGAAAACGTTATTAATCAAAGTGGTTTTTGTGTAATCCTATACCCACTTAAAAAAAAATTAAAATTATGACTTAGAAATTGTTAGGTTATGTTTACATTACATTGTATGATTTTTTAAAAATAATATTTAAGGTTAGTTGCATATGGTTGCAACAGAAAACGTTATTAATTAAAGTGGTTTTTGTGTAAAACTATACCCTTTAAAAAAAAAAATTCAAATTATGACTTAGAAATTGTTAGGTTATGTTTACATTACATTGTATGATTTTTTAAAAATAATATTTAAGGTTAGTTGCATATGGTTGCAACAGAAAACGTTATTAATTAAAGTGGTTTTTGTGTAACCTATACCCTTTAAAAAAAAATAATTCAAATTATGACTTAGAAATTGTTAGGTTATGTTTACATTACATTGTATGATTTTTTAAAAATTATATTTAAGGTTAGTTGCAAATCTTTTCACAATAAATCGTTATTAAACAAGTGGGGTTAGTGTACATTATTACCCTCTAAAAAAAAAAATTAAAATTATGACTTAGAAATTGTTAGGTTATGTTTATATTACATTAATGATTTTTTAAAAATAATATTTAAGGTTAGTTGCATATGTTGCAACAGAAAACGTTATTAATTAAAGTGGTTTTTGTGTAAAACTATACCCTTAAAAAAAAAAATTCAAATTATGACTTAGAAATTGTTAGGTTATGTTTACATTACATTGTATGATTTTTTAAAAATAATATTTAAGGTTAGTTGCATATGATTGCAACAGAAAACGTTATTAATTAAAGTGGTTTTTGTGTAAACTATACCCTTTAAAAAAAATAAATTCAAATTATGACTTAGAAATTGTTAGGTTATGTTTACATTACATTGTATGATTTTTTAAAAATTATATTTAAGGTTAGTTGCAAAATCTTTTCACAATAAATCGTTATTAAACAAAGTGGGGTTAGTGTACATTATTACCCTCTAAAAAAAAAAAATTAAAATTATGACTTAGAAATTGTTAGGTTATGTTTACATTACATTAAATGATTTTTTAAAAATAATATTTAAGGTTAGTTGCATATGGTTGCAACAGAAACGTTATTAATCAAAGTGGTTTTTGTGTAATCCTATACCCACTAAAAAAAAAATTAAATTATGACTTAGAAATTGTTAGGTTATGTTTACATTACATTGTATGATTTTTTAAAAATAATATTTAGGTTAGTTGCATATGGTTGCAACAGAAAACGTTATTAATTAAAGTGGTTTTTGTGTAAACTATACCCTTAAAAAAAATAAATTCAAATTATGACTTAGAAATTGTTAGGTTATGTTTACATTACATTGTATGATTTTTAAAAATAATATTTAAGGTTAGTTGCATATGGTTGCACCAGAAAACGTTATTAATTAAAGTGGTTTTTGTGTAAAACTATACCCTTTAAAAAAAATAATTCAAATTATGACTTAGAAATTGTTAGGTTATGTTTACATTACATTGTATGATTTTTTAAAAATTATATTTAAGGTTAGTTGCAAAATCTTTTCACAATAAATCGTTATTAAACAAAGTGGGGTTAGTGTACATTATTACCCTCTAAAAAAAAAAATTAAAATTATGACTTAGAAATTGTTAGGTTATGTTTATATTACATTAAATGATTTTTTAAAAATAATATTTAAGGTTAGTTGCATATGGTTGCAACAGAAAACGTTATTAATCAAAGTGGTTTTTGTGTAATCCTATACCCACTTAAAAAAAAATTAAAATTATGACTTAGAAATTGTTAGGTTATGTTTACATTACATTGTATGATTTTTTAAAAATAATATTTAAGGTTAGTTGCATATGGTTGCAACAGAAAACGTTATTAATTAAAGTGGTTTTTGTGTAAACTATACCCTTTAAAAAAAATAAATTCAAATTATGACTTAGAAATTGTTAGGTTATGTTTACATTACATTGTATGATTTTTTAAAAATAATATTTAAGGTTAGTTGCATATGGTTGCACCAGAAAACGTTATTAATTAAAGTGGTTTTTGTGTAAAACTATACCCTTTAAAAAAAATAAATTCAAATTATGACTTAGAAATTTTAGGTATGTTAACATTGTATGATTTTTAAAATAATATTAAGTTATTGCATATTTGGTTATTAAACAAGTGGTTTTTTACTATACCCTCTAAAAAAAAATTAAATTATGACTTAGAAATTGTTAGGTTATGTTTACATTACATTGTATGATTTGTTAAAATAATTTATTGGTTAGTTGGCATATGATGGCAACAGAAAACGTTATTAATTAAAGTGGTTTTTGTGTAAAACTATATCCTTAAAAAAATAAATTCAAATTATGACTTAGAAATTGTTAGGCTTATGTTACATACATTGTATGATTTTTTAAAAATTAATATTAGGTTAGCTTGCATATGTTGCAACCAGAAAACGTATTAATTAAAGTGGTTTTTGTGTAAAACTATACCCCTTAAAAAAAATAAATTCAAATTATGACTTAGAAATTGTTAGGTTATGTTACATTACATGGTATGATTTTTTAAAAATTATATTTAAGGTTAGTTGCAAAATCTTTTCACAATAAATCGTTATTAAACAAAGTGGGGTTAGTGTACATTATTACCCTCTAAAAAAAAAAAATTAAAATTATGACTTAGAAATTGTTAGGTTATGTTTATATTACATTAAATGATTTTTTAAAAATAATATTTAAGGTTAGTTGCATATGGTTGCAACAGAAAACGTTATTAATCAAAGTGGTTTTTGTGTAATCCTAAACCCACTTAAAAAAAAAATTAAAATTATGACTTAGAAATTATTAGGTTATGTTTACATTACATTGTATGATTTTTTAAAAATAATATTATTGGTTAGTTGCATATGATTGCAACAGAAAACGTTATTAATTAAAGTGGTTTTTGTGTAAAACTATATCCTTTAAAAAAAATAAATTCAAATTATGACTTAGAAATTGTTAGGTTATGTTTACATTACATTGTATGATTTTTTAAAAATAATATTTAAGGTTAGTTGCATATGGTTGCACCAGAAAACGTTATTAAATCAAAGTGGTTTTTGTGTAAACTATACCCTTAAAAAAAAAAATTCAAATTATGACTTAGAAATTGTTAGGTTATGTTTATATTACATTAATGATTTTTTAAAATAATATTTAAGGTTAGTTGCATATTGTTGCAACAGAAAACGTTATTAATCAAAGTGGTTTTTGTGTAACCTATACCCACTTAAAAAAAAAATTAAAATTATGACTTAGAAATTGTTAGGTTATGTTTACATTACATTTAATGATTTTTTAAAAATAATATTTAAGGTTAGTTGCATATGGTTGCAACAGAAAACGTTATTAATTAAGTGGTTTTTGTGTAAGACTATACCCTTAAAAAAAATAATTCAAATTATGACTTAGAAATTGTTAGGTTATGTTTACATTACATTGTATGATTTTTTAAAAATAATATTTAGGTTAGTTGCATATGGTTGCAACAGAAAACGTTATTAATTAAAGTGGTTTTTGTGTAAACTATACCCTTTAAAAAAAATAAATTCAAATTATGACTTAGAAATTGTTAGGTTATGTTTACATTACATTGTATGATTTTTTAAAAATTATATTTAAGGTTAGTTGCAAAATATTTTCACAATAAATCGTTATTAACAAAGTGGGGTTAGTGTACATTATTACCCTCTAAAAAAAAAAAATTAAAATTATGACTTAGAAATTGTTAGGTTATGTTTATATTACATTAAATGATTTTTTAAAAATAATATTTAAGGTTAGTTGCATATGGTTGCAACAGAAAACGTTATTAATCAAAGTGGTTTTTGTGTAATCCTATACCCACTTAAAAAAAAAATTAAAATTATGACTTAGAAATTGTTAGGTTATGTTTACATTACATTGTATGATTTTTTAAAAATAATATTATTGGTTAGTTGCATATGATTGCAACAGAAAACGTTATTAATTAAAGTGGTTTTTGTGTAAAACTATATCCTTTAAAAAAAATAAATTCAAATTATGACTTAGAAATTGTTAGGTTATGTTTACATTACATTGTATGATTTTTAAAAAATAATATTTAAGGTTAGTTGCATATGGTTGCACCAGAAAACGTTATTAATTAAAGTGTTTTTGTGTAAAACTATACCCTTTAAAAAAAATAATTCAAATTATGACTTAGAAATTGTTAGGTTATGTTTACATTACATGTATGATTTTTTAAAAATTATATTTAAGGTTAGTTGCAAAATATTTTCACAATAAATCGTTATTAAACAAAGTGGGGTTAGTGTACATATTACCCTCTAAAAAAAAAAAATTAAAATTATGACTTAGAAATTGTTAGTTTATGTTTACATTACATTAAATGATTTTTTAAAAATAATATTTAAGGTTAGTTGCATATGGTTGCAACAGAAAACGTTATTAATCAAAGTGGTTTTTGTGTAATCCTAAACCCACTTAAAAAAAAATTAAATTATGACTTAGAAATTGTTAGGTTATGTTTACATTACATTGTATGATTTTTTAAAAATAATATTTAAGGTTAGTTGCATATGATTGCAACAGAAAACGTTATTAATTAAAGTGGTTTTTGTGTAAAACTATATCCTTTAAAAAAAATAAATTCAAATTATGACTTAGAAATTGTTAGGTTATGTTTACATTACATTGTATGATTTTTTAAAAATAATATTTAAGGTTAGTTGCTTATGGTAGCACCAGAAAACGTTATTAATTAAAGTGGTTTTTGTGTAAACTATACCCTTTAAAAAAATAAATTCAAATTATGACTTAGAAATTGTTAGGTTATGTTTACATTACATTGTATGATTTTTTAAAAATTATATTTAAGGTTAGTTGCAAATCTTTTCACAATAAATCGTTATTAAACAAAGTGGGGTTAGTGTACATTATTACCCTCTAAAAAAAAAAAATTAAAATTATGACTTAGAAATTGTTAGGTTATGTTTACATTACATTAATGATTTTTTAAAAATAATATTTAAGGTTAGTTGCATATGGTTGCAACAGAAAACGTTATTAATTAAAGTGGTTTTTGTGTAAAACTATACCCTTTAAAAAAAATAAATTCAAATTATGACTTAGAAATTGTTAGGTTATGTTTACATTACATTGTATGATTTTTTAAAAATAATATTTAAGGTTAGTTGCATATGGTTGCACCAGAAAACGTTATTAATTAAAGTGGTTTTTGTGTAAAACTATACCCTTTAAAAAAAATAAATTCAAATTATGACTTAGAAATTGTTAGGTTATGTTTACATTACATTGTATGATTTTTTAAAAATTATATTTAAGGTTAGTTGCAAAATATTTTCACAATAAATCGTTATTAAACAAAGTGGGGTTAGTGTACATTATTACCCTCTAAAAAAAAAAAATTAAAATTATGACTTAGAAATTGTTAGGTTATGTTTATATTACATTAAATGATTTTTTAAAAATAATATTTAAGGTTAGTTGCATATGGTTGCAACAGAAAACGTTATTAATCAAAGTGGTTTTTGTGTAATCCTATACCCACTTAAAAAAAAAATTAAAATTATGACTTAGAAATTGTTAGGTTATGTTTACATTACATTGTATGATTTTTTAAAAATAATATTTAAGGTTAGTTGCATATGATTGCAACAGAAAACGTTATTAATTAAAGTGGTTTTTGTGTAAAACTATACCCTTTAAAAAAATAAATTCAAATTATGACTTAGAAATTGTTAGGTTATGTTTACATTACATTGTATGATTTTTTAAAAATAATATTTAAGGTTAGTTGCATATGGTTGCACCAGAAAACGTTATTAATTAAAGTGGTTTTTGTGTAAAACTATACCCTTTAAAAAAAATAAATTCAAATTATGACTTAGAAATTGTTAGGTTATGTTTACATTACATTGTATGATTTTTTAAAAATTATATTTAAGGTTAGTTGCAAAATCTTTTCACAATAAATCGTTATTAAACAAAGTGGGGTTAGTGTACATTATTACCCTCTAAAAAAAAAAAATTAAAATTATGACTTAGAAATTGTTAGGTTATGTTTATATTACATTTAATGATTTTTTAAAAATAATATTTAAGGTTAGTTGCATATGGTTGCAACAGAAAACGTTATTAATCAAAGTGGTTTTTGTGTAATCCTATACCCACTTAAAAAAAAAATTAAAATTATGACTTAGAAATTGTTAGGTTATGTTTACATTACATTGTATGATTTTTTAAAAATAATATTTAAGGTTAGTTGCATATGGTTGCAACAGAAAACGTTATTAATTAAAGTGGTTTTTGTGTAAAACTATACCCTTTAAAAAAAATAAATTCAAATTATGACTTAGAAATTGTTAGGTTATGTTTACATTACATTGTATGATTTTTTAAAAATAATATTTAAGGTTAGTTGCATATGGTTGCAACAGAAAACGTTATTAATTAAAGTGGTTTTTGTGTAAACCTATACCCTTTAAAAAAATAAATTCAAATTATGACTTAGAAATTGTTAGGTTATGTTTACATTACATTGTATGATTTTTTAAAAATAATATTTAAGGTTAGTTGCAATATGGTTGCAACAGAAAACGTTATTAATCAAAGTGGTTTTTGTGTAAACTATACCCCTTAAAAAAAAAATTAAAATTATGACTTAGAAATTGTTAGGTTATGTTTACATTACATTGTATGATTTTTTAAAAATAATATTTAAGGTTAGTTGCATATGGTTGCAACAGAAACGTTATTAATTAAAGTGGTTTTTGTGTAAACTATACCCACTTAAAAAAAAAAATTAAAATTATGACTTAGAAATTGTTAGGTTATGTTTACATTACATTGTATGATTTTTTAAAAATAATATTTAAGGTTAGTTGCATATGGTTGCAACAGAAAACGTTATTAATTAAAGTGGTTTTTGTGTAAAACTATACCCTTTAAAAAAAAAAAATTCAAATTATGACTTAGAAATTGTTAGGTTATGTTTACATTACATTGTATGATTTTTTAAAAATAATATTTAAGGTTAGTTGCATATGGTTGCAACAGAAAACGTTATTAATCAAAGTGGTTTTTGTGTAAACTATACCCTTTAAAAAAAATAAATTCAAATTATGACTTAGAAATTGTTAGGTTATGTTTACATTACATTGTATGATTTTTTAAAAATAATATTTAAGGTTAGTTGCATATGGTTGCAACAGAAAACGTTATTAATTAAAGTGGTTTTTGTGTAAAACTATACCCTTTAAAAAAAATAATTCAAATTATGACTTAGAAATTGTTAGGTTATGTTTACATTACATTGTATGATTTTTTAAAAATTATATTTAAGGTTAGTTGCAAAATCTTTTCACAATAAATCGTTATTAAACAAAGTGGGGTTAGTGTACATTATTACCCTCTAAAAAAAAAAATTAAAATTATGACTTAGAAATTGTTAGGTTATGTTTATATTACATTAAATGATTTTTTAAAAATAATATTTAAGGTTAGTTGCATATGGTTGCAACAGAAAACGTTATTAATCAAAGTGGTTTTTGTGTAATCCTATACCCACTTAAAAAAAAAATTAAAATTATGACTTAGAAATTGTTAGGTTATGTTTACATTACATTGTATGATTTTTTAAAAATAATATTTAAGGTTAGTTGCATATGGTTGCAACAGAAAACGTTATTAATTAAAGTGGTTTTTGTGTAAAACTATACCCTTAAAAAAAATAAATTCAAATTATGACTTAGAAATTGTTAGGTTATGTTTACATTACATTGTATGATTTTTAAAAATAATATTTAAGGTTAGTTGCATATGGTTGCACCAGAAAACGTTATTAATTAAAGTGGTTTTTGTGTAAAACTATACCCTTTAAAAAAATAAATTCAAATTATGACTTAGAAATTGTTAGGTTATGTTTACATTACATTGTATGATTTTTTAAAAATTATATTTAAGGTTAGTTGCAAAATATTTTCACAATAAATCGTTATTAAACAAAGTGGGGTTAGTGTACATTATTACCCTCTAAAAAAAAAAATTAAAATTATGACTTAGAAATTGTTAGGTTATGTTTATATTACATTAAATGATTTTTTAAAAATAATATTTAAGGTTAGTTGCATATGGTTGCAACAGAAAACGTTATTAATCAAAGTGGTTTTTGTGTAAATCCTATACCCACTTAAAAAAAAAATTAAAATTATGACTTAGAAATTGTTAGGTTATGTTTACATTACATTGTATGATTTTTTAAAAATAATATTTATGGTTAGTTGCATATGATTGCAACAGAAAACGTTATTAATTAAGTGGTTTTTGTGTAAAACTATACCCTTAAAAAAAAAATTCAAATTATGACTTAGAAATTGTTAGGTTATGTTTACATTACATTGTATGATTTTTTAAAAATAATATTTAAGGTTAGTTGCATATGGTTGCACCAGAAAACGTTATTAATTAAAGTGGTTTTTGTGTAAACTATACCCTTTAAAAAAATAAATTCAAATTATGACTTAGAAATTGTTAGGTTTATGTTTACATTACATTGTATGATTTTTTAAAAATAATATTTAAGGTTAGTTGCATATGGTTGCACCAGAAAACGTTATTAATTAAAGTGGTTTTTGTGTAAAACTATACCCTTTAAAAAAAATAATTCAAATTATGACTTAGAAATTGTTAGGTTATGTTTACATTACATTGTATGATTTTTTAAAAATAATATTTAAGGTTAGTTGCAAAATCTTTTCACAATAAATCGTTATTAAACAAAGTGGGGTTAGTGTACATTATTACCCTCTAAAAAAAAAAATTAAAATTATGACTTAGAAATTGTTAGGTTATGTTTATATTACATTAAATGATTTTTTAAAAATAATATTTAAGGTTAGTTGCATATGGTTGCAACAGAAAACGTTATTAATCAAAGTGGTTTTTGTGTAATCCTATACCCACTAAAAAAAAATTAAAATTATGACTTAGAAATTGTTAGGTTATGTTTACATTACATTGTATGATTTTTTAAAAATAATATTTAAGGTTAGTTGCATATGATTGCAACAGAAAACGTTATTAATTAAAGTGGTTTTTGTGTAAAACTATACCCTTTAAAAAAAATAAATTCAAATTATGACTTAGAATTGTTAGGTTATGTTTACATTACATTGTATGATTTTTTAAAAATAATATTTAAGGTTAGTTGCAAATATTTTCACATAAATCGTTATTAATCAAAGTGGGGTTAGTGTACATTATACCCTCTAAAAAAAAAATTAAAATTATGACTTAGAAATTGTTAGGTTATGTTATATTACATTAAATGATTTTTTAAAATAATATTTAAGGTTAGTTGCATATGGTTGCAACAGAAAACGTTATTAATCAAAGTGTTTTTGTGTAAACCTATACACACTTAAAAAAAAAATTAAAATTATGACTTAGAAATTGTTAGGTTATGTTTACATTACATTGTAAGATTTTTTAAAAATAATATTTAAGGTTAGTTGCATATTGTTGCACCAGAAAACGTTATTAATTAAAGTGGTTTTTGTGTAAAACTATACCCTTTAAAAAAAAAAATTCAAATTATGACTTAGAAATTGTTAGGTTATGTTTACATTACATTGTATGATTTTTTAAAAATAATATTTAAGGTTAGTTGCATATGGTTGCAACAGAATACGTTATTAATTAAAGTGGTTTTTGTGTAAAACTATACCCTTTAAAAAAAACAAATTCAAATTATGACTTAGAAATTGTTAGGTTATGTTTACATTACATTGTATGATTTTTTAAAAATTATATTTAAGGTTAGTTGCAAAATCTTTTCACAATAAATCGTTATTAAACAAAGTGGGGTTAGTGTACATTATTACCCTCTAAAAAAAAAAAATTAAAATTATGACTTAGAAATTGTTAGGTTATGTTTATATTACATTAAATGATTTTTTAAAAATAATATTTAAGGTTAGTTGCATATGGTTGCAACAGAAAACGTTATTAATCAAAGTGGTTTTTGTGTAATCCTATACCCACTTAAAAAAAAAATTAAAACTATGACTTAGAAATTGTTAGGTTATGTTTACATTACATTGTATGATTTTTTAAAAATAATATTTAAGGTTAGTTGCATATGATTGCAACAGAAAACGTTATTAATTAAAGTGGTTTTTGTGTAAAACTATACCCTTTAAAAAAAATAAATTCAAATTATGACTTAGAAATTGTTAGGTTATGTTTACATTACATTGTATGATTTTTTAAAAATAATATTTAAGGTTAGTTGCATATGGTTGCAACAGAATACGTTATTAATTAAAGTGGTTTTTGTGTAAAACTATACCCTTTAAAAAAAATAAATTCAAATTATGACTTAAAAATTGTTAGGTTATGTTTACATTACATTGTATGATTTTTTAAAAATTATATTTAAGGTTAGTTGCAAAATATTTTCACAATAAATCGTTATTAAACAAAGTGGGGTTAGTGTACATTATTACCCTCTAAAAAAAAAAAATTAAAATTATGACTTAGAAATTGTTAGGTTATGTTTATATTACATTAAATGATTTTTTAAAAATAATATTTAAGGTTAGTTGCATATGGTTGCAACAGAAAACGTTATTAATCAAAGTGGTTTTTGTGTAATCCTATACCCACTTAAAAAAAAAATTAAAATTATGACTTAGAAATTGTTAGGTTATGTTTACATTACATTGTATGATTTTTTAAAAATAATATTATTGGTTAGTTGCATATGATTGCAACAGAAAACGTTATTAATTAAAGTGGTTTTTGTGTAAAACTATACCCTTTAAAAAAAATAAATTCAAATTATGACTTAGAAATTGTTAGGTTATGTTTACATTACATTATATGATTTTTTAAAAATTATATTTAAGGTTAGTTGCAAAATCTTTTCACAATAAATCGTTATTAAACAAAGTGGGGTTAGTGTACATTATACCCTCTAAAAAAAAAAATTAAAATTATGACTTAGAAATTGTTAGGTTATGTTTATATTACATTAAATGATTTTTTAAAAATAATATTTAAGGTTAGTTGCATATGGTTGCAACAGAAAACGTTATTAATCAAAGTGGTTTTTGTGTAATCCTATACCCACTTAAAAAATAAATTAAAATTATGACTTAGAAATTGTTAGGTTATGTTTACATTACATTGTATGATTTTTTAAAAATAATATTTAAGGTTAGTTGCATATGATTGCAACAGAAAACGTTATTAATCAAAGTGGTTTTTGTGTAAACCTATACCCTTAAAAAAAATAAATTCAAATTATGACTTAGAAATTGTTAGGTTATGTTTACATTACATTGTATGATTTTTAAAAATAATATTTAAGGTTAGTTGCATATGGTTGCAACAGAAAACGTTATTAATTAAAGTGGTTTTTGTGTAAAACTATACCCTTTAAAAAAAATAAATTCAAATTATGACTTAGAAATTGTTAGGTTATGTTTACATTACATTGTATGATTTTTTAAAAATTATATTTAGGTTAGTTGCAAATCTTTTCACAATAAATCGTTATTAAACAAAGTGGGGTTAGTGTACATTATTACCCTCTAAAAAAAAAAATTAAAATTATGACTTAGAAATTGTTAGGTTATGTTTATATTACATTAAATGATTTTTTAAAAATAATATTTAAGGTTAGTTGCATATGGTTGCAACAGAAAACGTTATTAATCAAAGTGGTTTTTGTGTAATCCTATACCCACTTAAAAAAAAATTAAAATTATGACTTAGAAATTGTTAGGTTATGTTTACATTACATTGTATGATTTTTTAAAAATAATATTTAGGTTAGTTGCATATGATTGCAACAGAAACGTTATTAATTAAAGTGGTTTTTGTGTAAACTATACCCTTTAAAAAAAATAAATTCAAATTATGACTTAGAAATTGTTAGGTTATGTTTACATTACATTGTATGATTTTTTAAAAATAATATTTAAGGTTAGTTGCATATGGTTGCACCAGAAAACGTTATTAATCAAAGTGGTTTTTGTGTAAAACTATACCCTTTAAAAAAAAAAATTCAAATTATGACTTAGAAATTGTTAGGTTATGTTTACATTACATTGTATGATTTTTTAAAAATAATATTACGGTTAGTTGCAATATGTTGCACAGAAAACGTATTAATCAAAGTGGGGTTTGTGTAACCTATACCCTCTAAAAAAAAAAATTAAAATTATGACTTAGAATTGTTAGGTTATGTTTACTATTACATTGTAATGATTTTTTAAAAAATAATATTTAAGGTTAGTTGCATATGGTTGCAACAATAAAACGTTATTAAATCAAGTGGGTTTTGTGTAACATTATACCCTCTAAAAAAAAAAATTAAAATTATGACTTAGAAATTGTTAGGTTATGTTTACATTACATTGTAATGATTTTTTAAAAATAATATTTAAGGTTAGTTGCATATGGTATTGCAACAGAAAACGTTATTAATAAAGTGTTTTTGTGTAAAACTATACCCTTAAAAAAAATAAATTCAAATTATGACTTGAAATTGTTAGGTTATGTTACATTACATTGTATGATTTTTTAAAAATTATATTTAAGGTTAGTTGCAAAATATTTTCACAATAAATCGTTATTAAACAAAGTGGGGTTAGTGTACATTATTACCCTCTAAAAAAAAAAAATTAAAATTATGACTTAGAAATTGTTAGGTTATGTTTATATTACATTAAATGATTTTTTAAAAATAATATTTAAGGTTAGTTGCATATGGTTGCAACAGAAACGTTATTAATCAAAGTGGTTTTTGTGTAATCCTATACCCACTTAAAAAAAAATTAAAATTATGACTTAGAAATTGTTAGGTTATGTTTACATTACATTGTATGATTTTTTAAAAATAATATTATAGGTTAGTTGCATATGATTGCAACAGAAAACGTTATTAATAAAGTGGTTTTTTGTGTAAAACTATACCCTTTAAAAAAATAAATTCAAATTATGACTTAGAAATTGTTAGGTTATGTTTACATTACATTGTATGATTTTTAAAAATAATATTTAAGGTTAGTTGCATATGGTTGCAACAGAAAACGTTATTAATCAAAGTGGTTTTTGTGTAAAACTATACCCTTTAAAAAAAATAAATTCAAATTATGACTTAGAAATTGTTAGGTTATGTTTACATTACATTGTATGATTTTTTAAAAATAATATTTAAGGTTAGTTGCATATGGTAGCACCAGAAAACGTTATTAATTAAAGTGGTTTTTGTGTAAAACTATACCCTTTAAAAAAATTAATTCAAATTATGACTTAGAAATTATTAGGTTTATGTTACATTACATTGTATGATTTTTTAAAATTATATTAAGGTTAGTTGCAAATCTTTTCACAATAAATCGTTATTAAACAAAGTGGGGTTAGTGTACATTATTACCCTCTAAAAAAAAAAAATTAAAATTATGACTTAGAAATTGTTAGGTTATGTTTATATTACATTAAATGATTTTTAAAATAATATTTAAGGTTAGTTGCATATGGTTGCAACAGAAAACGTTATTAATCAAAGTGGTTTTTGTGTAATCCTATACCCACTTAAAAAAAAAATTAAAATTATGACTTAGAAATTGTTAGGTTATGTTTACATTACATTGTATGATTTTTTAAAAATAATATTTAAGGTTAGTTGCATATGGTTGCAACAGAAAACGTTATTAATTAAAGTGGTTTTTGTGTAAAACTATACCCTTTAAAAAAAATAAATTCAAATTATGACTTAGAAATTGTTAGGTTATGTTTACATTACATTGTATGATTTTTAAAAATAATATTTAAGGTTAGTTGCATATGGTTGCAACAGAAAACGTTATTAATTAAAGTGGTTTTTGTGTAAAACTATACCCTTTAAAAAAAATAAATTCAAATTATGACTTAGAAATTGTTAGGTTATGTTTACATTACATTGTATGATTTTTTAAAAATTATATTTAAGGTTAGTTGCAAAATATTTTCACAATAAATCGTTATTAAACAAAGTGGGGTTAGTGTACATTATTACCCTCTAAAAAAAAAAATTAAAATTATGACTTAGAAATTGTTAGGTTATGTTTATATTACATTAAATGATTTTTTAAAAATAATATTTAAGGTTAGTTGCATATGGTTGCAACAGAAAACGTTATTAATCAAAGTGGTTTTTGTGTAATCCTATACCCACTTAAAAAAAAATTAAAATTATGACTTAGAAATTGTTAGGTTATGTTTACATTACATTGTATGATTTTTTAAAAATAATATTAATGGTTAGTTGCATATGATTGCAACAGAAAACGTTATTAATTAAAGTGGTTTTTGTGTAAAACTATACCCTTTAAAAAAAATAATTCAAATTATGACTTAGAAATTGTTAGGTTATGTTTACATTACATTGTATGATTTTTTAAAAATAATATTTAAGGTTAGTTGCATATGGTGCACCAGAAAACGTTATTAATCAAAGTGGTTTGTGTAAAACTATACCCTTTAAAAAAAATAAATTAAAATTATGACTTAGAAATTGTTAGGTTATGTTTACATTACATTGTATGATTTTTTAAAAATAATATTTAAGGTTAGTTGCATATGGTTGCACCAGAAAACGTTATTAATTAAAGTGGTTTTTGTGTAAAACTATACCCTTTAAAAAAATAATTCAAATTATGACTTAGAAATTGATTAGGTTATGTTTACATTACATTGTATGATTTTTTAAAAATAATATTTAAGGTTAGTTGCAAAATCTTTTCACAATAAATCGTTATTAAACAAAGTGGGGTTAGTGTACATTATACCCTCTAAAAAAAAAAAATTAAAATTATGACTTAGAAATTGTTAGGTTATGTTTATATTACATTAAATGATTTTTTAAAAATAATATTTAAGGTTAGTTGCATATGGTTGCAACAGAAAACGTTATTAATCAAAGTGGTTTTTGTGTAATCCTATACCCACTTAAAAAAAAAATTAAAATTATGACTTAGAAATTGTTAGGTTATGTTTACATTACATTGTATGATTTTTTAAAAATAATATTTAATGGTTAGTTGCATATGGATTGCAACAGAAAACGTTATTAATTAAAGTGGTTTTTGTGTACAAACTATACCCTTTAAAAAAAAAAATTCAAATTATGACTTAGAAATTGTTAGGTTATGTTTACATTACGTTGTATGATTTTTTAAAAATATATTTAAGGTTAGTTGCATATGGTTGCAACAGAAAACGTTATTAATTAAAGTGGTTTTTGTGTAAAACTATACTCTTTAAAAAAATAAATTCAAATTATGACCTTTAAAAATTGTTGAGGTATGTTTAATTACATGTATGATTTTTTAAAAATTATATTTAGGTTAGTTGCAAAATATTTTCACAATAAATCGTATTAAACAAAGTGGGGTTAGTGAACATTATTACCCGCTAAAAAAAAAAATTAAAATTATGACTTAGAAATTGTTAGGTTATGTTTATATTACATTAAAGATTTTTTAAAATAATATTAAGGTTAGTTGCATATGGTTGCAACAGAAAACGTTATTAATCAAAGTGGTTTTTTGTGAAACCTATACCCTAAAAAAAAAATTAAAATTATGACTTAGAAATTGTTAGGTTATGTTTACATTACATTGTATGATTTTTTAAAAATAATATTTAGGTTAGTTGCATATGGTTGCAACAGAAAACGTTATTAATTAAAGTGGTTTTTGTGTAAAACTATACCCTTTAAAAAAAATAAATTCAAATTATGACTTAGAAATTGTTAGGTTATGTTTACATTACATTGTATGATTTTTTAAAAATTATATTTAAGGTTAGTTGCAAAATATTTTCACAATAAATCGTTATTAACAAAGTGGGGTTAGTGTACATTATTACCCTCTAAAAAAAAAAAATTAAATTATGACTTAGAAATTGTTAGGTTATGTTTATATTACATTAAATGATTTTTTAAAAATAATATTTAAGGTTAGTTGCATATGGTTGCAACAGAAAACGTTATTAATCAAAGTGGTTTTTGTGTAACCTATACCACTTAAAAAAAATAATTCAAATTATGACTTAGAAATTGTTAGGTTATGTTTACATTACATTGTATGATTTTTTAAAAATAATATTTAAGGTTAGTTGCATATGTTGCAACAGAAAACGTTATTAATTAAAGTGGTTTTTGTGTAAAACTATACCCTTTAAAAAAAAAAATTAAAATTATGACTTAGAAATTGTTAGGTTATGTTTACATTACATTGTATGATTTTTTAAAAATAATATTTAAGGTTAGTTGCATATGATTGCAACAGAAAACGTTATTAATCAAAGTGGTTTTTGTGTAAAACTAAACCCACTTAAAAAAAAAATTAAAATTATGACTTAGAAATTGTATGGTTATGTTTACATTACATTGTATGATTTTTAAAAATATATTTAAGGTTAGTTGCAAAATCTTTTCACAATAATCGTTATTAAACAAGTGGGGTTAGTGTACATTATTACCCTCTAAAAAAAAAAAATTAAAATTATGACTTAGAAATTGTAGGTTATGTTTATATTACATTAAATGATTTTTAAAATAATATTTAAGGTAGTTTGCATATGGTTGCAACAGAAAACGTTATTAATCAAAGTGGTTTTTGTGAAATCATATACCACCACTAAAAAAAAATTAAAATTATGAATTAGAATTGTAAGGTTATGTCTTTACATACATTGTATGAGTTTTTAAAAATAATATTTAAGGTAAGTTGCATATGATTGCACAGAAAACGTATTAATCAAAGTGGTTTGTAGTGAAAAATATACCCCTAAAAAAAAATTAAATTATGACTTAGAAAGTGTAGGTAATGTTTACATTACATTGTAATGATTTCCTAACTAAAATAATATTTAAGGTTAGTGCATATGGTTTGCACCAGAAACGTATTATTAAAGTGGTTTTTGTGTAAAACTATACCCTTAAAAAAAAAAATTCAAATTATGACTTAGAATTGTTAGGTTATGTTTACATTACATTGGATGATTTTTTAAAAATATATTTAAGGTTAGTTGCATATGGTTTGCACACAGAAAACGTTATTAATTAAAGTGGTTTTTGTGTAAACTATACCCACTAAAAAAAAAATTAAAATTATGACTTAGAAATTGTTAGGTTATGTTTACATTACATTGTATGATTTTTTAAAAAAATATTTAAGGTTAGTTGCAAATCTTTTCACAATAAATCGTTATTAAACAAAGTGGTTTTTGTGTACATTATAACCCTCTAAAAAAAAAAAATTAAATTATGACTTAGAAATTGTTAGGTTATGTTTACATTACATTGTATGATTTTTTAAAAATAATATTTAAGGTTAGTTGCATATGGTTGCAACAGAAAACGTTATTAATTAAAGTGGTTTTTGTGTAAAACTATACCCTTTAAAAAAAATAAATTCAAATTATGACTTAGAAATTGTTAGGTTATGTTTACATTACATTGTATGATTTTTTAAAAATAATATTTAAGGTTAGTTGCATATGGTTGCACCAGAAAACGTTATTAATTAAAGTGGTTTTTGTGTAAAACTATACCCTTAAAAAAAAAAAATTCAAATTATGACTTAGAAATTGTTAGGTTATGTTTACATTACATTGTATGATTTTTTAAAAATATATTTAAGGTTAGTTGCAAATCTTTTCACAGAATCGTTATTAAACAAAGTGGGGTTGTGTACATATTACCCTCTTAAAAAAAAATTAAATTATGACTTAGAAATTGTTAGGTTATGTTTACATTACATTAAATGATTTTTTAAAAATAATATTTAAGGTTAGTTGCATATGGTTGCAACAGAAAACGTTATTAATCAAAGTGGTTTTTGTGTAAATCCTATACCCACTTAAAAAAAATTAAATTATGACTTAGAAATTGTTAGGTTATGTTTACATTACATTGTATGATTTTTTAAAAATAATATTTAAGGTTAGTTGCATATGGTTGCACCAGAAAACGTTATTAATCAAAGTGGTTTTTGTGTAAAACTATACCCTTTAAAAAAAAAAATTCAAATTATGACTTAGAAATTGTTAGGTTATGTTTACATTACATTGTATGATTTTTTAAAAATAATATTTAAGGTTAGTTGCATATGGTTGCACCAGAAACGTTATTAATTAAAGTGGTTTTGTGTAAAACTATACCCTTTAAAAAAAAAATTAATTCAATTATGACTTAGAATTGTTAGGTTATGTTTACATTACATTGTATGATTTTTTAAAAATATATTTAAGGTTAGTTGCATATGGTTGCAACAGAAAACGTTATTAATTAAAGTGGTTTTTGTGTAAAACTATACCCTTTAAAAAAAATAAATTCAAATTATGACTTAGAAATTGTTAGGTTATGTTTACATTACATTGTATGATTTTTTAAAATTATATTTAAGGTTAGTTGCAAAATATTTTCACAATAAATCGTTATTAAACAAAGTGGTTTTGTGTACATTATTACCCTCTAAAAAAAAAAATTAAAATTATGACTTAGAAATTGTTAGGTTATGTTTACATTACATTAATGATTTTTTAAAAATAATATTTAAGGTTAGTTGCATATGGTTGCAACAGAAAACGTTATTAATTAACAAAGGGTTTTTTGTGAAACCTATACCCCTAAAAAAAAAATTCAAATTATGACTTAGAAATTGTTAGGTTATGTTTACATTACATTGTATGATTTTTTAAAAATAATATTTAAGGTTAGTTGCATATGATTGCAACAGAAAACGTTATTAATTAAAGTGGTTTTTGTGTAAAACTATACCCTTTAAAAAAAATAAATTCAAATTATGACTTAGAAATTGTTAGGTTATGTTTACATTACATTGTATGATTTTTTAAAAATAATATTTAAGGTTAGTTGCATATGGTTGCACCAGAAAACGTTATTAATCAAAGTGGTTTTTGTGTAAAACTATACCCTTTAAAAAAAAAATTCAAATTATGACTTAGAAATTGTTAGGTTATGTTTACATTACATTGTATGATTTTTTAAAATAATATTTTGGTTAGTTGCATATGGTTGCAACAGAAAGTTATTAATCAAAGTGGTTTTTGTGTAAACTATACCCTTTAAAAAAAATAAATTCAAATTATGACTTAGAAATTGTTAGGTTATGTTTACATTACATTGTATGATTTTTTAAAAATAATATTTAAGGTTAGTTGCATATGGTTGCACCAGAAAACGTTATTAATTAAAGTGGTTT
>NW_021014688.1:0-41831 GCF_003676215.2 Rhopalosiphum maidis
AATTTATTTTTTTTAAAGGGTATAGTTTTTACACAAAAACCACTTTAATTAATAACGTTTTCTGTTGCAACCATATGCAACTAACCTTAATATTATTTTTAAAAAATCATACAATGTAATGTAAACATAACCTAACAATTTCTAAGTCATAATTTGAATTTTTTTTTTTAAAGGGTATAGTTTTACACAAAAACCACTTTAATTAATAACGTTTTCTGTTGCAACAATATGCAACTAACCTTAAATATTATTTAAAAAATCATACAATGTAATGTAAACATAACCTAACAATTTCTAAGTCATAATTTTAATTTTTTTTTTAAGTGGATAGTTTTACACAAAAACCACTTTGATTAATAACGTTTTCTGTTGCAACCATATGCAACTAACCTTAAATATTATTTTTAAAAATCATACAATGTAATGTAAACATAACCTAACAATTTCTAAGTCATAATTTTAATTTTTTTTTTTAAAGGGTATAGTTTTACACAAAAACCACTTTGATTAATAACGTTTTCTGTTGCAACCATATGCAACTAACCTTAAATATTATTTTTAAAAAATCATACAATGTAATGTAAACATAACCTAACAATTTCTAAGTCATAATTTTAATTTTTTTTTTAAGTGTTATAGTTTACACAAAAACCACTTTGATTAATAACGTTTTCTGTTGCAACCATATGCAACTAACCTTAAATATTATTTTAAAAAATCATACAATGTAATGTAAACATAACCTAACAATTTCTAAGTCATAATTTGAATTTTTTTTTTAAGGGTATAGTTTTACACAAAACCACTTTAATTAATAACGTTTTCTGTTGCAACATATGCAACTAACCTTAAATATTATTTTTAAAAAATCATACAATGTAATGTAAACATAACCTAACAATTTCTAAGTCATAATTTTAATTTTTTTTTTAGTGGGTATAGGTTTCACAAAAAACACTTTGATTAATAACGTTTTCTGTTGCAACCATATGCAACTAACCTTAAATATTATTTTTAAAAATCATTTAATGTAATGTAAACATAACCTAACAATTTCTAAGTCATAATTTTAATTTTTTTTTTTAGAGGGTATAGTGTACACAAACCCCACTTTGTTTAATAACGTTTTCTTGTGCAAAGATATGCAACTAACCTTAAATATTATTTTTAAAAAATCATACAATGTAATGTAAACATAACCTAACAATTTCTAAGTCATAATTTGAATTTTTTTTTTTAAGGGTATAGTTTTACACAAAAACCACTTTAATTAATAACGTTTTCTGTTGCAACCATATGCAACTAACCTTAATATTATTTTTAAAAAATCATACAATGTAATGTAAACATAACCTAACAATTTCTAAGTCATAATTTTAATTTTTTTTTTTAAAGGGTATAGTTTTACACAAAAACCACTTTGATTAATAACGTTTTCTGTTGCAACCATATGCAACTAACCTTAATATTATTTTTAAAAATCATACAATGTAATGTAAACATAACCTAACAATTTCTAAGTCATAATTTAATTTTTTTTTTAGTGGGTATAGTTTTACACAAAAAACCTTTGATTAATAACGTTTTCTGTTGCAACCATATGCAACTAACCTTAATATTATTTTTAAAAATCATACAATGTAATGTAAACATAACCTAACAATTTCTAAGTCATAATTTTAATTTTTTTTTTTAAAGGGTATAGTTTTACACAAAAACCACTTTGATTAATAACGTTTTCTGTTGCACCATATGCAACTAACCTTAAATATTATTTTTAAAAAATCATACAATGTAATGTAAACATAACCTAACAATTTCTAAGTCATAATTTTAATTTTTTTTTTTTAGGGTAATATGTACACAAACCCCACTTTGATTAATAACGTTTTCTTGTGCAAAGATATGCAACTAACCTTAATATTATTTTTAAAAAATCATACAATGTAATGTAAACATAACCTAACAATTTCTAAGTCATAATTTGAATTTTTTTTTTTAAAGGGTATAGTTTTACACAAAAACCACTTTAATTAATAACGTTTTCTGTTGCAACCATATGCAACTAACCTTAATATTATTTTTAAAAAATCATACAATGTAATGTAAACATAACCTAACAATTTCTAAGTCATAATTTTAATTTTTTTTTAAGTGGGTATAGTTTTACACAAAAACCACTTTGATTAATAACGTTTTCTGTTGCAACCATATGCAACTAACCTTAAATATTATTTTTAAAAAATCATACAATGTAATGTAAACATAACCTAACAATTTCTAAGTCATAATTTTAATTTTTTTTTTTAAGGGTATAGTTTTACACAAAAACCACTTTAATTAATAACGTTTTCTGTTGCAACCATATGCAACTAACCTTAAATATTATTTTTAAAAAATCATACAATGTAATGTAAACATAACCTAACAATTTCTAAGTCATAATTTTAATTTTTTTTTTTAAGTGGGTATAGTTTTACACAAAAACCACTTTGATTAATAACGTTTTCTGTTGCAACCATATGCAACTAACCTTAAATATTATTTTTAAAAAATCATACAATGTAATGTAAACATAACCTAACAATTTCTAAGTCATAATTTTGAATTTTTTTTTTTAAAGGGTATAGTTTTACACAAAAACCACTTTAATTAATAACGTTTTCTGTTGCAACCATATGCAACTAACCTTAAATATTATTTTTAAAAAATCATACAATGTAATGTAAACATAACCTAACAATTTCTAAGTCATAATTTTAATTTTTTTTTAAAGGGTATAGGATTACACAAAAACCACTTTGATTAATAACGTTTTCTGTTGCAACCATATGCAACTAACCTTAAATATTATTTTTAAAAAATCATACAATGTAATGTAAACATAACCTAACAATTTCTAAGTCATAATTTTAATTTTTTTTTTTTAAAGGGTATAGTTTACACAAAAACCACTTTAATTAATAACGTTTTCTGTTGCAACCATATGCAACTAACCTTAATATTATTTTTAAAAAATCATACAATGTAATGTAAACATAACCTAACAATTTCTAAGTCATAATTTGAATTTTTTTTTTAAAGGGTATAGTTTTACACAAAACCACTTTATTAATAACGTTTTCTGTTGCAACCATATGCAACTAACCTTAAATATTATTTTTAAAAAATCATACAATGTAATGTAAACATAACCTAACAATTTCTAAGTCATAATTTTAATTTTTTTTTTTAAGAGGGTATAGTTTTACACAAAAACCACTTTGATTAATAACGTTTTCTGTTGCAACATATGCAACTAACCTTAATATTATTTTTAAAAAATCATACAATGTAATGTAAACATAACCTAACAATTTCTAAGTCATAATTTTAATTTTTTTTTTAAAGGGTATAGTTTACACAAAAACCACTTTGATTAATAACGTTTTCTGTTGCAACCATATGCAACTAACCTTAAATATTATTTTTAAAAAATCATACAATGTAATGTAAACATAACCTAACAATTTCTAAGTCATAATTTTAATTTTTTTTTTTAGGGTATATGTACACAAAACCACTTTGATTAATAACGTTTTCTGTGCAAAGATATGCAACTAACCTTAAATATTATTTTTAAAAAATCATACAATGTAATGTAAACATAACCTAACAATTTCTAAGTCATAATTTAATTTTTTTTTTTAAAGGGTATAGTTTTACACAAAAACCACTTTAATTAATAACGTTTTCTGTTGCAACATATGCAACTAACCTTAATATTATTTTTAAAAAATCATACAATGTAATGTAAACATAACCTAACAATTTCTAAGTCATAATTTTAATTTTTTTTTTAAGTGGGTATAGGATTACACAAAAACCACTTTGATTAATAACGTTTTCTGTTGCAACCATATGCAACTAACCTTAAATATTATTTTTAAAAAATCATACAATGTAATGTAAACATAACCTAACAATTTCTAAGTCATAATTTGAATTTTTTTTTTTAAAGGGTATAGTTTTACACAAAAACCACTTTAATTAATAACGTTTTCTGTTGCAACAATATGCAACTAACCTTAAATATTATTTTTAAAAAATCATACAATGTAATGTAAACATAACCTAACAATTTCTAAGTCATAATTTGAATTTTTTTTTTTTAAGGGTATAGTTTTACACAAAAACCACTTTAATTAATAACGTTTTCTGTTGCAACCATATGCAACTAACCTTAAATATTATTTTAAAAAATCATACAATGTAATGTAAACATAACCTAACAATTTCTAAGTCATAATTTTAATTTTTTTTTTTAAAGGGTATAGTTTTACACAAAAACCACTTTATTAATAACGTTTTCTGTTGCAACCATATGCAACTAACCTTAAATATTATTTTTAAAAAATCATACAATGTAATGTAAACATAACCTAACAATTTCTAAGTCATAATTTTAATTTTTTTTTTAAGTGGGTATAGGATTACACAAAAACCACTTTGATTAATAACGTTTTCTGTTGCAACCATATGCAACTAACCTTAAATATTATTTTTAAAAAATCATACAATGTAATGTAAACATAACCTAACAATTTCTAAGTCATAATTTGAATTTTTTTTTTTTTAAGGGTATAGTTTTACACAAAAACCACTTTAATTAATAACGTTTTCTGTTGCAACCATATGCAACTAACCTTAAATATTATTTTTAAAAAATCATACAATGTAATGTAAACATAACCTAACAATTTCTAAGTCATAATTTTAATTTTTTTTTTTTAAAGGGTATAGTTTACACAAAAACCACTTTGATTAATAACGTTTTCTGTTGCAACCATATGCAACTAACCTTAAATATTATTTTTAAAAAATCATACAATGTAATGTAAACATAACCTAACAATTTCTAAGTCATAATTTTAATTTTTTTTTTTAGAGGGTAATAATGTACACAAAACCCACTTTGTTTAATAACGTTTTCTTGTGCAAAGATATGCAACTAACCTTAAATATAATTTTTAAAAAATCATACAATGTAATGTAAACATAACCTAACAATTTCTAAGTCATAATTTGAATTTTTTTTTTTTAAGGGTATAGTTTTACACAAAAACCACTTTAATTAATAACGTTTTCTGTTGCAATCATATGCAACTAACCTTAAATATTATTTTTAAAAAATCATACAATGTAATGTAAACATAACCTAACAATTTCTAAGTCATAATTTTAATTTTTTTTTTTTAAGTGGGTATAGGATTACACAAAAACCACTTTGATTAATAACGTTTTCTGTTGCAACCATATGCAACTAACCTTAAATATTATTTTTAAAAAATCATACAATGTAATGTAAACATAACCTAACAATTTCTAAGTCATAATTTGAATTTTTTTTTTTTAAAGGGTATAGTTTTACACAAAAACCACTTTAATTAATAACGTTTTCTGTTGCAACCATATGCAACTAACCTTAAATATTATTTTAAAAAATCATACAATGTAATGTAAACATAACCTAACAATTTCTAAGTCATAATTTTAATTTTTTTTTTTAAGTGGTATAGTTTTACACAAAAACCACTTTAATTAATAACGTTTTCTGTTGCAACCATATGCAACTAACCTTAAATATTATTTTTAAAAAATCATACAATGTAATGTAAACATAACCTAACAATTTCTAAGTCATAATTTGAATTTTTTTTTTTAAAGGGTATAGTTTTACACAAAAACCACTTTAATTAATAACGTTTTCTGTTGCAACCATATGCAACTAACCTTAAATATTATTTTTAAAAAATCATACAATGTAATGTAAACATAACCTAACAATTTCTAAGTCATAATTTTAATTTTTTTTTTTAAAGGGTATAGTTTTACACAAAAACCACTTTGATTAATAACGTTTTCTGTTGCAACCATATGCAACTAACCTTAAATATTATTTTTAAAAAATCATACAATGTAATGTAAACATAACCTAACAATTTCTAAGTCATAATTTGAATTTTTTTTTTTAAAGGGTATAGTTTTACACAAAAACCACTTTGATTAATAACGTTTTCTGTTGCAACCATATGCAACTAACCTTAAATATTATTTTTAAAAAATCATACAATGTAATGTAAACATAACCTAACAATTTCTAAGTCATAATTTTAATTTTTTTTTTTTAGAGGGTATAATTTACACAAAAACCACTTTGTTTAATAACGTTTTTTGTGCAAATATGCAACTAACCTTAAATATTATTTTTAAAAAATCATACAATGTAATGTAAACATAACCTAACAATTTCTAAGTCATAATTTGAATTTTTTTTTTTAAAGGGTATAGTTTTACACAAAAACCACTTTAATTAATAACGTTTTCTGTTGCAACCATATGCAACTAACCTTAATATTATTTTTAAAAAATCATACAATGTAATGTAAACATAACCTAACAATTTCTAAGTCATAATTTTAATTTTTTTTTTAAGTGGGTATAGGATTACACAAAAACCACTTTGATTAATAACGTTTTCTGTTGCAACCATATGCAACTAACCTTAAATATTATTTTTAAAAAATCATACAATGTAATGTAAACATAACCTAACAATTTCTAAGTCATAATTTGAATTTTTTTTTTTTAAGGGTATAGTTTTACACAAAAACCACTTTAATTAATAACGTTTTCTGTTGCAACAATATGCAACTAACCTTAAATATTATTTTTAAAAAATCATACAATGTAATGTAAACATAACCTAACAATTTCTAAGTCATAATTTTAATTTTTTTTTTTAAGTGGGTATAGTTTTACACAAAAACCACTTTATTAATAACGTTTTCTGTTGCAACCATATGCAACTAACCTTAATATTATTTTTAAAAAATCATACAATGTAATGTAAACATAACCTAACAATTTCTAAGTCATAATTTGAATTTTTTTTTTTAAAGGGTATAGTTTTACACAAAAACCACTTTAATTAATAACGTTTTCTGTTGCAACCATATGCAACTAACCTTAAATATTATTTTTAAAAAATCATACAATGTAATGTAAACATAACCTAACAATTTCTAAGTCATAATTTTAATTTTTTTTTTAAGTGGGTATAGTTTTACACAAAAACCACTTTGATTAATAACGTTTTCTGTTGCAACCATATGCAACTAACCTTAAATATTATTTTTAAAAAATCATACAATGTAATGTAAACATAACCTAACAATTTCTAAGTCATAATTTTAATTTTTTTTTTAAGTGGGTATAGTTTTACACAAAAACCACTTTGATTAATAACGTTTTCTGTTGCAACCATATGCAACTAACCTTAAATATTATTTTTAAAAAATCATACAATGTAATGTAAACATAACCTAACAATTTCTAAGTCATAATTTGAATTTTTTTTTTTTAAAGGGTATAGTTTTACACAAAAACCACTTTAATTAATAACGTTTTCTGTTGCAACCATATGCAACTAACCTTAAATATTATTTTTAAAAAATCATACAATGTAATGTAAACATAACCTAACAATTTCTAAGTCATAATTTTAATTTTTTTTTTTAAGTGGGTATAGTTTTACACAAAAACCACTTTGATTAATAACGTTTTCTGTTGCAACCATATGCAACTAACCTTAAATATTATTTTTAAAAATCATACAATGTAATGTAAACATAACCTAACAATTTCTAAGTCATAATTTGAATTTTTTTTTTTAAAGGGTATAGTTTTACACAAAAACCACTTTAATTAATAACGTTTTCTGTTGCAACCATATGCAACTAACCTTAAATATTATTTTTAAAAATCATACAATGTAATGTAAACATAACCTAACAATTTCTAAGTCATAATTTTAATTTTTTTTTTAAGTGGGTATAGTTACACAAAAACCACTTTGATTAATAACGTTTTCTGTTGCAACCATATGCAACTAACCTTAAATATTATTTTTAAAAAATCATACAATGTAATGTAAACATAACCTAACAATTTCTAAGTCATAATTTGAATTTTTTTTTTTTAAAGGGTATAGTTTTACACAAAAACCACTTTAATTAATAACGTTTTCTGTTGCAACCATATGCAACTAACCTTAAATATTATTTTTAAAAAATCATACAATGTAATGTAAACATAACCTAACAATTTCTAAGTCATAATTTTAATTTTTTTTTTAGTGGTATAGGTTTACACAAAAACCACTTTGATTAATAACGTTTTCTGTTGCAACCATATGCAACTAACCTTAAATATTATTTTTAAAAAATCATACAATGTAATGTAAACATAACCTAACAATTTCTAAGTCATAATTTTAATTTTTTTTTTTTAGAGGGTATAATGTACACAAACCCCACTTTGTTTAATAACGTTTATTGTGAAAAGATTTGCAACTAACCTTAAATATTATTTTTAAAAAATCATACAATGTAATGTAAACATAACCTAACAATTTCTAAGTCATAATTTGAATTTTTTTTTTTAAAGGGTATAGTTTTACACAAAAACCACTTTAATTAATAACGTTTTCTGTTGCAACCATATGCAACTAACCTTAATATTATTTTTAAAAAATCATACAATGTAATGTAAACATAACCTAACAATTTCTAAGTCATAATTTGAATTTTTTTTTTTAAAGGGTATAGTTTTACACAAAAACCACTTTAATTAATAACGTTTTCTGTTGCAACAATATGCAACTAACCTTAAATATTATTTTTAAAAAATCATACAATGTAATGTAAACATAACCTAACAATTTCTAAGTCATAATTTTAATTTTTTTTTTAAGTGGGTATAGTTTTACACAAAAACCACTTTAATTAATAACGTTTTCTGTTGCAACCATATGCAACTAACCTTAAATATTATTTTTAAAAAATCATACAATGTAATGTAAACATAACCTAACAATTTCTAAGTCATAATTTGAATTTTTTTTTTTAAAGGGTATAGTTTTACACAAAAACCACTTTAATTAATAACGTTTTCTGTTGCAACCATATGCAACTAACCTTAAATATTATTTTTAAAAATCATACAATGTAATGTAAACATAACCTAACAATTTCTAAGTCATAATTTTAATTTTTTTTTAAGTGGGTATAGGTTTTACACAAAAACCACTTTGATTAATAACGTTTTCTGTTGCAACCATATGCAACTAACCTTAAATATTATTTTTAAAAAATCATACAATGTAATGTAAACATAACCTAACAATTTCTAAGTCATAATTTGAATTTTTTTTTTTTTAAGGGTATAGTTTTACACAAAAACCACTTTAATTAATAACGTTTTCTGTTGCAACCATATGCAACTAACCTTAAATATTATTTTTAAAAAATCATACAATGTAATGTAAACATAACCTAACAATTTCTAAGTCATAATTTTAATTTTTTTTTTAAGTGGGTATAGTTTTCACAAAAACCACTTTGATTAATAACGTTTTCTGTTGCAACCATATGCAACTAACCTTAAATATTATTTTTAAAAAATCATACAATGTAATGTAAACATAACCTAACAATTTCTAAGTCATAATTTTAATTTTTTTTTTTTAGAGGGTATAATGTACACAAACCCCACTTTGTTTAATAACGATTTATTGTGCAAAGATTTGCAACTAACCTTAAATATTATTTTTAAAAAATCATACAATGTAATGTAAACATAACCTAACAATTTCTAAGTCATAATTTGAATTTTTTTTTTTTAAAGGGTATAGTTTTACACAAAAACCACTTTAATTAATAACGTTTTCTGTTGCAACATATGCAACTAACCTTAAATATTATTTTTAAAAAATCATACAATGTAATGTAAACATAACCTAACAATTTCTAAGTCATAATTTTAATTTTTTTTTTAAGTGGGTATAGGATTACACAAAAACCACTTTGATTAATAACGTTTTCTTGTGCAAACATATGCAACTAACCTTAAATATTATTTTTAAAAAATCATACAATGTAATGTAAACATAACCTAACAATTTCTAAGTCATAATTTGAATTTTTTTTTTTAAAGGGTATAGTTTTACACAAAAACCACTTTAATTAATAACGTTTTCTGTTGCAACATATGCAACTAACCTTAATATTATTTTTAAAAAATCATACAATGTAATGTAAACATAACCTAACAATTTCTAAGTCATAATTTTAATTTTTTTTTTTAAAGGGTATAGTTTTACACAAAAACCACTTTAATTAATAACGTTTTCTGTTGCAACCATATGCAACTAACCTTAAATATTATTTTTAAAAAATCATACAATGTAATGTAAACATAACCTAACAATTTCTAAGTCATAATTTGAATTTTTTTTTTTAAAGGGTATAGTTTTACACAAAAACCACTTTAATTAATAACGTTTTCTGTTGCAACAATATGCAACTAACCTTAAATATTATTTTTAAAAAATCATACAATGTAATGTAAACATAACCTAACAATTTCTAAGTCATAATTTTAATTTTTTTTTTAAGTGGGTATAGTTTACACAAAAACCACTTTGATTAATAACGTTTTCTGTTGCAACCATATGCAACTAACCTTAAATATTATTTTTAAAAAATCATACAATGTAATGTAAACATAACCTAACAATTTCTAAGTCATAATTTTAATTTTTTTTTTTTAGAGGGTATAATTTACACAAACCCACTTTGATTAATAACGTTTTCTTGTGCAAAGATTTGCAACTAACCTTAAATATATTTTTAAAAAATCATACAATGTAATGTAAACATAACCTAACAATTTCTAAGTCATAATTTGAATTTTTTTTTTTTAAGGGTATAGTTTTACACAAAAACCACTTTAATTAATAACGTTTTCTGTTGCAACAATATGCAACTAACCTTAAATATTATTTTTAAAAAATCATACAATGTAATGTAAACATAACCTAACAATTTCTAAGTCATAATTTTAATTTTTTTTTTAAGTGGGTATAGGATTACACAAAAACCACTTTGATTAATAACGTTTTCTGTGCAACATATGCAACTAACCTTAAATATTATTTTTAAAAAATCATACAATGTAATGTAAACATAACCTAACAATTTCTAAGTCATAATTTGAATTTTTTTTTTTAAAGGGTATAGTTTTACACAAAAACCACTTTAATTAATAACGTTTTCTGTTGCAACCATATGCAACTAACCTTAAATATTATTTTTAAAAAATCATACAATGTAATGTAAACATAACCTAACAATTTCTAAGTCATAATTTTAATTTTTTTTTTAGTGGGTATAGGTTTTACACAAAAACCACTTTGATTAATAACGTTTTCTGTTGCAACCATATGCAACTAACCTTAAATATTATTTTTAAAAAATCATACAATGTAATGTAAACATAACCTAACAATTTCTAAGTCATAATTTGAATTTTTTTTTTTTTAAGGGTATAGTTTTACACAAAAACCACTTTAATTAATAACGTTTTCTGTTGCAACCATATGCAACTAACCTTAAATATTATTTTTAAAAAATCATACAATGTAATGTAAACATAACCTAACAATTTCTAAGTCATAATTTTAATTTTTTTTTTTAGTGGGTATAGTTTTCACAAAAAACACTTTGATTAATAACGTTTTCTGTTGCAACCATATGCAACTAACCTTAAATATTATTTTTAAAAAATCATACAATGTAATGTAAACATAACCTAACAATTTCTAAGTCATAATTTTAATTTTTTTTTTTTAGAGGGTATATGTACACAAACCCCACTTTGTTTAATAACGATTTCTTGTGAAAGATTTTGCAACTAACCTTAAATATTATTTTTAAAAAATCATACAATGTAATGTAAACATAACCTAACAATTTCTAAGTCATAATTTGAATTTTTTTTTTTAAAGGGTATAGTTTTACACAAAAACCACTTTAATTAATAACGTTTTCTGTTGCAATCATATGCAACTAACCTTAATATTATTTTTAAAAAATCATACAATGTAATGTAAACATAACCTAACAATTTCTAAGTCATAATTTGAATTTTTTTTTTTAAAGGGTATAGTTTTACACAAAAACCACTTTAATTAATAACGTTTTCTGTTGCAACCATATGCAACTAACCTTAAATATTATTTTTAAAAAATCATACAATGTAATGTAAACATAACCTAACAATTTCTAAGTCATAATTTTAATTTTTTTTTTAGTGGGTATAGGTTTTCACAAAAACCACTTTGATTAATAACGTTTTCTGTTGCAACCATATGCAACTAACCTTAAATATTATTTTTAAAAAATCATACAATGTAATGTAAACATAACCTAACAATTTCTAAGTCATAATTTTAATTTTTTTTTTTTAGAGGGTATAATGTACACAAACCCCACTTTGTTAATAACGATTTCTTGTGCAAAGATTTGCAACTAACCTTAAATATAATTTTTAAAAAATCATACAATGTAATGTAAACATAACCTAACAATTTCTAAGTCATAATTTGAATTTTTTTTTTTAAAGGGTATAGTTTTACACAAAAACCACTTTAATTAATAACGTTTTCTGTTGCAATCATATGCAACTAACCTTAATATTATTTTTAAAAAATCATACAATGTAATGTAAACATAACCTAACAATTTCTAAGTCATAATTTTAATTTTTTTTTTTAAGTGGGTATAGGATTACACAAAACCACTTTGATTAATAACGTTTTCTGTTGCAACCATATGCAACTAACCTTAAATATTATTTTTAAAAAATCATACAATGTAATGTAAACATAACCTAACAATTTCTAAGTCATAATTTTAATTTTTTTTTTTTAGAGGGTATAATGTACACAAACCCCACTTTGTTTAATAACGTTTATTGTGCAAAGATATGCAACTAACCTTAAATATTATTTTTAAAAAATCATACAATGTAATGTAAACATAACCTAACAATTTCTAAGTCATAATTTGAATTTTTTTTTTTAAAGGGTATAGTTTTACACAAAACCACTTTAATTAATAACGTTTTCTGTTGCAACCATATGCAACTAACCTTAAATATTATTTTTAAAAAATCATACAATGTAATGTAAACATAACCTAACAATTTCTAAGTCATAATTTGAATTTTTTTTTTAAAGGGTATAGTTTTACACAAAAACCACTTTGATTAATAACGTTTTCTGTTGCAACCATATGCAACTAACCTTAAATATTATTTTTAAAAAATCATACAATGTAATGTAAACATAACCTAACAATTTCTAAGTCATAATTTTAATTTTTTTTTTTTAGAGGGTATAATGTACACAAAAACCACTTTGTTTAATAACGTTTTTGTGCAAAGATTTGCAACTAACCTTAAATATTATTTTTAAAAAATCATACAATGTAATGTAAACATAACCTAACAATTTCTAAGTCATAATTTGAATTTTTTTTTTTTAAAGGGTATAGTTTTACACAAAAACCACTTTAATTAACGTTTTCTGTTGCAACATATGCAACTAACCTTAATATTATTTTTAAAAAATCATACAATGTAATGTAAACATAACCTAACAATTTCTAAGTCATAATTTTAATTTTTTTTTTTTAAGTGGGTATAGTTTTACACAAAAACCACTTTAATTAATAACGTTTTCTGTTGCAACCATATGCAACTAACCTTAAATATTATTTTTAAAAAATCATACAATGTAATGTAAACATAACCTAACAATTTCTAAGTCATAATTTTGAATTTTTTTTTTTAAAGGGTATAGTTTTACACAAAAACCACTTTAATTAATAACGTTTTCTGTTGCAACCATATGCAACTAACCTTAATATTATTTTTAAAAAATCATACAATGTAATGTAAACATAACCTAACAATTTCTAAGTCATAATTTTAATTTTTTTTTTAAGTGGGTATAGGATTACACAAAAACCACTTTGATTAATAACGTTTTCTGTTGCAACCATATGCAACTAACCTTAAATATTATTTTTAAAAATCATACAATGTAATGTAAACATAACCTAACAATTTCTAAGTCATAATTTGAATTTTTTTTTTTTTTAAGGGTATAGTTTTACACAAAACCACTTTAATTAATAACGTTTTCTGTTGCAACCATATGCAACTAACCTTAAATATTATTTTAAAAAATCATACAATGTAATGTAAACATAACCTAACAATTTCTAAGTCATAATTTTAATTTTTTTTTTTTAAAGGGTATAGTTTTACACAAAAACCACTTTGATTAATAACGTTTTCTGTTGCAACCATATGCAACTAACCTTAAATATTATTTTTAAAAATCATACAATGTAATGTAAACATAACCTAACAATTTCTAAGTCATAATTTTAATTTTTTTTTTTAGAGGGTATAATTTACACAAAAACCACTTTGTTTAATAACGTTTTCTTGTGCAAAGATATGCAACTAACCTTAAATATTATTTTTAAAAAATCATACAATGTAATGTAAACATAACCTAACAATTTCTAAGTCATAATTTGAATTTTTTTTTTTTAAAGGGTATAGTTTTACACAAAAACCACTTTAATTAATAACGTTTTCTGTTGCAATCATATGCAACTAACCTTAATATTATTTTTAAAAAATCATACAATGTAATGTAAACATAACCTAACAATTTCTAAGTCATAATTTTAATTTTTTTTTTTTAAAGGGTATAGTTTTACACAAAACCACTTTATTAATAACGTTTTCTGTTGCAACCATATGCAACTAACCTTAAATATTATTTTTAAAAAATCATACAATGTAATGTAAACATAACCTAACAATTTCTAAGTCATAATTTTAATTTTTTTTTTTAAGTGGGTATAGTTTTACACAAAAACCACTTTATTAATAACGTTTTCTGTTGCAACCATATGCAACTAACCTTAAATATTATTTTTAAAAAATCATACAATGTAATGTAAACATAACCTAACAATTTCTAAGTCATAATTTGAATTTTTTTTTTTAAAGGGTATAGTTTTACACAAAAACCACTTTAATTAATAACGTTTTCTGTTGCAACCATATGCAACTAACCTTAAATATTTTTTTAAAAATCATACAATGTAATGTAAACATAACCTAACAATTTCTAAGTCATAATTTTAATTTTTTTTTTAAGTGGGTATAGTTTACACAAAAACCACTTTGATTAATAACGTTTTCTGTTGCAACCATATGCAACTAACCTTAAATATTATTTTTAAAAAATCATACAATGTAATGTAAACATAACCTAACAATTTCTAAGTCATAATTTTAATTTTTTTTTTTTTAAGGGTATAGTTTTACACAAAAACCACTTTGATTAATAACGTTTTCTGTTGCAACCATATGCAACTAACCTTAAATATTATTTTTAAAAAATCATACAATGTAATGTAAACATAACCTAACAATTTCTAAGTCATAATTTTAATTTTTTTTTTTAGAGGGTATAATGTACACTAAAACCACTTTGTTTAATAACGTTTTCTGTGAAAGATTTGCAACTAACCTTAAATATTATTTTTAAAAAATCATACAATGTAATGTAAACATAACCTAACAATTTCTAAGTCATAATTTGAATTTTTTTTTTTAAAGGGTATAGTTTTACACAAAAACCACTTTAATTAATAACGTTTTCTGTTGCAATCATATGCAACTAACCTTAATATTATTTTTAAAAAATCATACAATGTAATGTAAACATAACCTAACAATTTCTAAGTCATAATTTTAATTTTTTTTTAAGTGGGTATAGTTTACACAAAAACCACTTTGATTAATAACGTTTTCTGTTGCAACCATATGCAACTAACCTTAAATATTATTTTTAAAAAATCATACAATGTAATGTAAACATAACCTAACAATTTCTAAGTCATAATTTGAATTTTTTTTTTTAAAGGGTATAGTTTTACACAAAAACCACTTTAATTAATAACGTTTTCTGTTGCAACAATATGCAACTAACCTTAAATATTATTTTAAAAAATCATACAATGTAATGTAAACATAACCTAACAATTTCTAAGTCATAATTTTAATTTTTTTTTTTAAGTGGGTATAGTTTTACACAAAACCACTTTAATTAATAACGTTTTCTGTTGCAACCATATGCAACTAACCTTAAATATTATTTTTAAAAAATCATACAATGTAATGTAAACATAACCTAACAATTTCTAAGTCATAATTTGAATTTTTTTTTTTAAAGGGTATAGTTTTACACAAAAACCACTTTAATTAATAACGTTTTCTGTTGCAACCATATGCAACTAACCTTAAATATATTTTTAAAAAATCATACAATGTAATGTAAACATAACCTAACAATTTCTAAGTCATAATTTTAATTTTTTTTTTTTAAGTGGGTATAGGATTACACAAAAACCACTTTGATTAATAACGTTTTCTGTTGCAACCATATGCAACTAACCTTAAATATTATTTTTAAAAAATCATACAATGTAATGTAAACATAACCTAACAATTTCTAAGTCATAATTTGAATTTTTTTTTTTTAAAGGGTATAGTTTTACACAAAAACCACTTTAATTAATAACGTTTTCTGTTGCAACCATATGCAACTAACCTTAAATATTATTTTTAAAAAATCATACAATGTAATGTAAACATAACCTAACAATTTCTAAGTCATAATTTTAATTTTTTTTTTAGTGTGTATAGGTTTTCACAAAAAACACTTTGATTAATAACGTTTTCTGTTGCAACCATATGCAACTAACCTTAAATATTATTTTTAAAAAATCATACAATGTAATGTAAACATAACCTAACAATTTCTAAGTCATAATTTTAATTTTTTTTTTTTAGAGGGTAATAATGTACACTAACCCCACTTTGCTTAATAACGATTTATTGTGCAAAGATTTTGCAACTAACCTTAAATATTATTTTTACAAAATCATACAATGTAATGTTAACATAACCTTACAATTTTTAAGTCATAATTTGAATTTATTTTTTTTAAAGGGTATAGTTTTACACAAAAACCACTTTAATTAATAACGTTTTCTGTTGCAATCATATGCAACTAACCTTAAATATTATTTTTAAAAAATCATACAATGTAATGTAAACATAACCTAATAATTTCTAAGTCATAATTTTAATTTTTTTTTTTTAAAGGGTATAGTTTTACACAAAAACCACTTTAATTAATAACGTATTCTGTTGCAACCATATGCAACTAACCTTAAATATTATTTTTAAAAAATCATACAATGTAATGTAAACATAACCTAACAATTTCTAAGTCATAATTTTAATTTTTTTTTTAAGTGGGTATAGTTTTACACAAAAACCACTTTAATTAATAACGTATTCTGTTGCAACCATATGCAACTAACCTTAAATATTATTTTTAAAAATCATACAATGTAATGTAAACATAACCTAACAATTTCTAAGTCATAATTTTAATTTTTTTTTTTTTAAGGGTATAGTTTTACACAAAAACCACTTTGATTAATAACGTTTTCTGTTGCAACCATATGCAACTAACCTTAAATATTATTTTTAAAAAATCATACAATGTAATGTAAACATAACCTAACAATTTCTAAGTCATAATTTTAATTTTTTTTTTTAGAGGGTATAATTTACACAAACCCCACTTTGTTTAATAACGTTTTCTTGTGCAAAGTTTTGCAACTAACCTTAAATATATTTTTAAAAAATCATACAATGTAATGTAAACATAACCTAACAATTTCTAAGTCATAATTTGAATTTTTTTTTTTAAAGGGTATAGTTTTACACAAAAACCACTTTAATTAATAACGTTTTCTGTTGCAATCATATGCAACTAACCTAATAATATTATTTTTAAAAAATCATACAATGTAATGTAAACATAACCTAACAATTTCTAAGTCATAATTTTAATTTTTTTTTTAAGTGGGTATAGGATTACACAAAAACCACTTTGATTAATAACGTTTTCTGTTGCAACCATATGCAACTAACCTTAAATATTATTTTTAAAAAATCATACAATGTAATGTAAACATAACCTAACAATTTCTAAGTCATAATTTGAATTTTTTTTTTTAAAGGGTATAGTTTTACACAAAAACCACTTTAATTAATAACGTTTTCTGTTGCAACAATATGCAACTAACCTTAAATATTATTTTTAAAAAATCATACAATGTAATGTAAACATAACCTAACAATTTCTAAGTCATAATTTTATTTTTTTTTTAAGTGGGTATAGTTTTACACAAAACCACTTTAATTAATAACGTTTTCTGTTGCAACCATATGCAACTAACCTTAAATATTATTTTTAAAAAATCATACAATGTAATGTAAACATAACCTAACAATTTCTAAGTCATAATTTGAATTTTTTTTTTTAAAGGGTATAGTTTTACACAAAAACCACTTTAATTAATAACGTTTTCTGTTGCAACCATATGCAACTAACCTTAAATATTATTTTTAAAAAATCATACAATGTAATGTAAACATAACCTAACAATTTCTAAGTCATAATTTTAATTTTTTTTTTAAGTGGGTTTAGGATTACACAAAAACCACTTTAATTAATAACGTTTTCTGGTGCAACAATATGCAACTAACCTTAAATATTATTTTTAAAAAATCATACAATGTAATGTAAACATAACCTAACAATTTCTAAGTCATAATTTGAATTTTTTTTTTTTAAAGGGTATAGTTTTACACAAAAACCACTTTAATTAATAACGTTTTCTGTTGCAACCATATGCAACTAACCTTAAATATTATTTTTAAAAAATCATACAATGTAATGTAAACATAACCTAACAATTTCTAAGTCATAATTTTAATTTTTTTTTTAGTGGGTATAGGTTTTCACAAAAAACACTTTGATTAATAACGTTTTCTGTTGCAACCATATGCAACTAACCTTAAATATTATTTTTAAAAAATCATACAATGTAATGTAAACATAACCTAACAATTTCTAAGTCATAATTTTAATTTTTTTTTTTTAGAGGGTATAATTTACACAAACCCCACTTTGTTTAATAACGTTTTCTTGTGAAAAGATATGCAACTAACCTTAAATATTATTTTTAAAAAATCATACAATGTAATGTAAACATAACCTAACAATTTCTAAGTCATAATTTGAATTTTTTTTTTTAAAGGGTATAGTTTTACACAAAACCACTTTAATTAATAACGTTTTCTGTTGCAACATATGCAACTAACCTTAATATTATTTTTAAAAAATCATACAATGTAATGTAAACATAACCTAACAATTTCTAAGTCATAATTTGAATTTTTTTTTTTTAAAGGGTATTTTTTACACAAAAACCACTTTAATTAATAACGTTTTCTGTGCAACCATATGCAACTAACCTTAAATATTATTTTTAAAAATCATACAATGTAATGTAAACATAACCTAACAATTTCTAAGTCATAATTTTAATTTTTTTTTAAGTGGGTATAGTTTTACACAAAAACCACTTTAATTAATAACGTTTTCTGTTGCAACCATATGCAACTAACCTTAAATATTATTTTTAAAAAATCACAATGTAATGTAAACATAACCTAACAATTTCTAAGTCATAATTTGAATTTTTTTTTTTAAAGGGTATAGTTTTACACAAAAACCACTTTAATTAATAACGTTTTCTGTTGCAACCATATGCAACTAACCTTAAATATTATTTTTAAAAAATCATACAATGTAATGTAAACATAACCTAACAATTTCTAAGTCATAATTTTAATTTTTTTTTTTTAAGTGGGTATAGTTTTACACAAAAACCACTTTGATTAATAACGTTTTCTGTTGCAACCATATGCAACTAACCTTAAATATTATTTTTAAAAAATCATACAATGTAATGTAAACATAACCTAACAATTTCTAAGTCATAATTTAATTTTTTTTTTTTTAAAGGGTATAGTTTTACACAAAACCACTTTAATTAATAACGTTTTCTGTTGCAACCATATGCAACTAACCTTAAATATTATTTTTAAAAATCATTAATGTAATGTAAACATAACCTAACAATTTCTAAGTCATAATTTTAATTTTTTTTTTTTAGAGGGTATAATTTACACAAAAACCACTTTGATTAATAACGTTTTCTTGTGCAAATATATGCAACTAACCTTAAATATTATTTTTAAAAAATCATACAATGTAATGTAAACATAACCTAACAATTTCTAAGTCATAATTTGAATTTTTTTTTTTTTAAAGGGTATAGTTTACACAAAAACCACTTTAATTAATAACGTTTTCTGTTGCACCATATGCAACTAACCTTAAATATTATTTTTAAAAAATCATACAATGTAATGTAAACATAACCTAACAATTTCTAAGTCATAATTTTAATTTTTTTTTTTAAGTGGTATAGGTTTACACAAAACCACTTTGATTAATAACGTTTTCTGTTGCACCATATGCAACTAACCTTAAATATTATTTTTAAAAAATCATACAATGTAATGTAAACATAACCTAACAATTTCTAAGTCATAATTTGAATTTTTTTTTTTAAAGGGTATAGTTTACACAAAAACCACTTTAATTAATAACGTTTTCTGTGCAACCATATGCAACTAACCTTAAATATTATTTTTAAAAAATCATACAATGTAATGTAAACATAACCTAACAATTTCTAAGTCATAATTTTAATTTTTTTTTTAAGTGGGTATAGTTTTACACAAAAACCACTTTGATTAATAACGTTTTCTGTTGCAACCATATGCAACTAACCTTAAATATTATTTTTAAAAAATCATACAATGTAATGTAAACATAACCTAACAATTTCTAAGTCATAATTTGAATTTTTTTTTTTTAAAGGGTATAGTTTTACACAAAAACCACTTATTAATAACGTTTTCTGTTGCAACCATATGCAACTAACCTTAAATATTATTTTTAAAAATCATACAATGTAATGTAAACATAACCTAACAATTTCTAAGTCATAATTTTAATTTTTTTTTTTAAGTGGGTATAGGATTACACAAAAACCACTTTGATTAATAACGTTTTCTGTTGCAACCATATGCAACTAACCTTAAATATTATTTTTAAAAAATCATACAATGTAATGTAAACATAACCTAACAATTTCTAAGTCATAATTTGAATTTTTTTTTTTAAAGGGTATAGTTTTACACAAAACCACTTTAATTAATAACGTTTTCTGTTGCAACCATATGCAACTAACCTTAAATATTATTTTTAAAAAATCATACAATGTAATGTAAACATAACCTAACAATTTCTAAGTCATAATTTTAATTTTTTTTTTAAGTGGGTATAGTTTTACACAAAAACCACTTTGATTAATAACGTTTTCTGTTGCAACCATATGCAACTAACCTTAAATATTATTTTTAAAAAATCATACAATGTAATGTAAACATAACCTAACAATTTCTAAGTCATAATTTGAATTTTTTTTTTTTAAAGGGTATAGTTTTACACAAAAACCACTTTAATTAATAACGTTTTCTGTTGCAACCATATGCAACTAACCTTAAATATTATTTTTAAAAAATCATACAATGTAATGTAAACATAACCTAACAATTTCTAAGTCATAATTTTAATTTTTTTTTTTAGTGGGTATAGGTTTTACACAAAAACCACTTTGATTAATAACGTTTTCTGTTGCAACATATGCAACTAACCTTAAATATTATTTTTAAAAATCATACAATGTAATGTAAACATAACCTAACAATTTCTAAGTCATAATTTTAATTTTTTTTTTAAAGGGTATAGTTTTCACAAAAACCACTTTGATTAATAACGTTTCTGTGCAACCATATGCAACTAACCTTAAATATATTTTTAAAAAATCATACAATGTAATGTAAACATAACCTAACAATTTCTAAGTCATAATTTGAATTTTTTTTTTTAAGTGGTATAGTTTTACACAAAAACCACTTTAATTAATAACGTTTTCTGTTGCAACATATGCAACTAACCTTAAATATTATTTTTAAAAATCATACAATGTAATGTAAACATAACCTAACAATTTCTAAGTCATAATTTGAATTTTTTTTTTTTTTAAAGGGTATAGTTTTACACAAAAACCACTTTATTAATAACGTTTTCTGTTGCAACCATATGCAACTAACCTTAAATATTATTTTTAAAAAATCATACAATGTAATGTAAACATAACCTAACAATTTCTAAGTCATAATTTTAATTTTTTTTTTTTAGAGGGTAATAATTTACACAAAACCCACTTTTTAATAACGATTTATTGTGCAACATTTGCAACTAACCTTAAATATTATTTTTAAAAATCATACAATGTAATGTAAACATAACCTAACAATTTCTAAGTCATATTTTAATTTTTTTTTTAAGTGGGTATAGTTTTACACAAAAACCACTTTGATTAATAACGTTTTCTGTTGCAACCATATGCAACTAACCTTAAATATTATTTTTAAAAAATCATACAATGTAATGTAAACATAACCTAACAATTTCTAAGTCATAATTTTAATTTTTTTTTTTTAAGGGTATAGTGTTACACAAACCACTTTGATTAATAACGTTTTTTGTGCAACCATATGCAACTAACCTTAAATATATTTTTAAAAATCATACAATGTAATGTAAACATAACCTAACAATTTCTAAGTCATAATTTTAATTTTTTTTTTAAAGGGTATAGTTTACACAAAACCACTTTATTAATAACGTTTTCTGTTGCAACCATATGCAACTAACCTTAAATATTATTTTTAAAAAATCATACAATGTAATGTAAACATAACCTAACAATTTCTAAGTCATAATTTTAATTTTTTTTTTTAAAGGGTATAGTTTTACACAAAACCACTTTAATTAATAACGTTTTCTGTTGCAACCATATGCAACTAACCTTAATATTATTTTTAAAAATCACAATGTAATGTAAACATAACCTAACAATTTCTAAGTCATAATTTTAATTTTTTTTTAAGTGGGTTAAGTTTACACAAAAACCACTTTGATTAATAACGTTTTCTGTTGCAACCATATGCAACTAACCTAAATATTTTTTAAAAAATCATACAATGTAATGTAAACATAACCTAACAATTTCTAAGTCATAATTTTAATTTTTTTTTTAAGTGGTATAGGATTACACAAAAACCACTTTGATTAATAACGTTTTCTGTTGCAACCATATGCAACTAACCTTAAATATTATTTTTAAAAAATCATACAATGTAATGTAAACATAACCTAACAATTTCTAAGTCATAATTTGAATTTTTTTTTTTTAAAGGGTATAGTTTTACACAAAAACCACTTTAATTAATAACGTTTTCTGTTGCAACCATATGCAACTAACCTTAAATATTATTTTTAAAAAATCATACAATGTAATGTAAACATAACCTAACAATTTCTAAGTCATAATTTTAATTTTTTTTTTTAAGTGGGTATAGGATTACACAAAAACCACTTTGATTAATAACGTTTTCTGTTGCAACCATATGCAACTAACCTTAAATATTATTTTTAAAAAATCATACAATGTAATGTAAACATAACCTAACAATTTCTAAGTCATAATTTTAATTTTTTTTTTTTAAAGGGTATATTTACACAAAAACCACTTTGATTAATAACGTTTTCTGTTGCAAAATATGCAACTAACCTTAAATATTATTTTTAAAAAATCATACAATGTAATGTAAACATAACCTAACAATTTCTAAGTCATAATTTTAATTTTTTTTTTTTAAGGGTATAATTTACACAAAAACCACTTTGTTTAATAACGTTTTTTGTGCAAAGATATGCAACTAACCTTAAATATAATTTTAAAAAATCATACAATGTAATGTAAACATAACCTAACAATTTCTAAGTCATAATTTGAATTTTTTTTTTTTAGTGGTATAGTTTTACACAAAACCACTTTAATTAATAACGTTTTCTGTTGCAACCATATGCAACTAACCTTAATATTATTTTTAAAAAATCATACAATGTAATGTAAACATAACCTAACAATTTCTAAGTCATAATTTTAATTTTTTTTTTAGTGGGTATAGTTTTCACAAAAACCACTTTGATTAATAACGTTTTCTGTTGCAACCATATGCAACTAACCTTAAATATTATTTTTAAAAAATCATACAATGTAATGTAAACATAACCTAACAATTTCTAAGTCATAATTTGAATTTTTTTTTTTTAAAGGGTATAGTTTACACAAAAACCACTTTAATTAATAACGTTTCTGTTGCAACATATGCAACTAACCTTAAATAATTTTTAAAAAATCATACAATGTAATGTAAACATAACCTAACAATTTCTAAGTCATAATTTTAATTTTTTTTTTTTAAAGGGTATAGTTTACACAAAAACCACTTTAATTAATAACGTTTTCTGTTGCAACCATATGCAACTAACCTTAAATATTATTTTTAAAAATCATACAATGTAATGTAAACATAACCTAACAATTTCTAAGTCATAATTTTAATTTTTTTTTTTTAAAGGGTATAGTTTTACACAAAAACCACTTTAATTAATAACGTTTTCTGTTGCAACCATATGCAACTAACCTTAAATATTATTTTTAAAAAATCATACAATGTAATGTAAACATAACCTAACAATTTCTAAGTCATAATTTTAATTTTTTTTTTTTAGAGGGTATATGTACACAAAACCACTTTTTAATAACGATTTATTGTGAAAGATTTGCAACTAACCTTAAATATTATTTTTAAAAATCATACAATGTAATGTAAACATAACCTAACAATTTCTAAGTCATAATTTTAATTTTTTTTTAAGTGGGTATAGGATTACACAAAAACCACTTTGATTAATAACGTTTTCTGTTGCAACCATATGCAACTAACCTTAAATATTATTTTTAAAAAATCATACAATGTAATGTAAACATAACCTAACAATTTCTAAGTCATAATTTTAATTTTTTTTTTTTAAAGGGTATAGTTTACACAAAACCACTTTGTTTAATAACGTTTTCTGTGCAACATATGCAACTAACCTTAAATATATTTTTAAAAAATCATACAATGTAATGTAAACATAACCTAACAATTTCTAAGTCATAATTTGAATTTTTTTTTTTTAAGGGTATAGTTTTACACAAAACCCACTTTAATTAATAACGTTTTCTGTTGCAACATATGCAACTAACCTTAAATATTATTTTTAAAAAATCATACAATGTAATGTAAACATAACCTAACAATTTCTAAGTCATAATTTTAATTTTTTTTTTAAGTGGGTATAGGATTACACAAAAACCACTTTGATTAATAACGTTTTCTGTTGCAACATATGCAACTAACCTTAAATATTATTTTTAAAAATCATACAATGTAATGTAAACATAACCTAACAATTTCTAAGTCATAATTTTAATTTTTTTTTTTTAGAGGGTATAATGTACACAAAAACCACTTTGTTTAATAACGTTTTCTTGTGAAAAGATATGCAACTAACCTTAAATATTATTTTTAAAAAATCATACAATGTAATGTAAACATAACCTAACAATTTCTAAGTCATAATTTTAATTTTTTTTTTAGAGGGTATAATTTACACAAACCCCACTTTGTTAATAACGTTTTCTGTTGCAAAGATATGCAACTAACCTTAAATATTATTTTAAAAAATCATACAATGTAATGTAAACATAACCTAACAATTTCTAAGTCATAATTTGAATTTTTTTTTTTTAAAGGGTATAGTTTTACACAAAAACCACTTTAATTAATAACGTTTTCTGTTGCAACAATATGCAACTAACCTTAATATATTTTTTAAAAAATCATACAATGTAATGTAAACATAACCTAACAATTTCTAAGTCATAATTTTAATTTTTTTTTTTAAGTGGGTATAGGATTACACAAAAACCACTTTGATTAATAACGTTTTCTGTTGCAACCATATGCAACTAACCTTAATATTATTTTTAAAAAATCATACAATGTAATGTAAACATAACCTAACAATTTCTAAGTCATAATTTTAATTTTTTTTTTTTAGAGGGTAATAATGTACACAAACCCACTTTGTTTAATAACGTTTTTGTGTGCAAAGATATGCAACTAACCTTAAATATTATTTTTAAAAAATCATACAATGTAATGTAAACATAACCTAACAATTTCTAAGTCATAATTTGAATTTTTTTTTTTAAAGGGTATAGTTTTACACAAAAACCACTTTAATTAATAACGTTTTCTGTTGCAACCATATGCAACTAACCTTAATATTATTTTTAAAAAATCATACAATGTAATGTAAACATAACCTAACAATTTCTAAGTCATAATTTTAATTTTTTTTTTTTAGGGTATATTTTACACAAAAACCACTTTAATTAATAACGTTTTCTGTTGCAACCATATGCAACTAACCTAAATATTATTTTTAAAAAATCATACAATGTAATGTAAACATAACCTAACAATTTCTAAGTCATAATTTTAATTTTTTTTTAAGGGTATAGTTTTACACAAAAACCACTTTAATTAATAACGTTTTCTGTTGCAACCATATGCAACTAACCTTAATATTATTTTTAAAAAATCATACAATGTAATGTAAACATAACCTAACAATTTCTAAGTCATAATTTTAATTTTTTTTTTAGTGGGTATAGGATTACACAAAACCACTTTGATTAATAACGTTTTCTGTTGCAACCATATGCAACTAACCTTAAATATTATTTTTAAAAAATCATACAATGTAATGTAAACATAACCTAACAATTTCTAAGTCATAATTTTAATTTTTTTTTTTAGAGGGTAATAATGTACACAAACCCCACTTTGTTAATAACGTTTTCTTGTGCAAAGATTTTGCAACTAACCTAAATATAATTTTTTTTAAAAATCATACAATGTAATGTAAACATAACCTAACAATTTCTAAGTCATAATTTTAATTTTTTTTTTTAAGGGTATAATTTACACAAACCCACTTTGTTAATAACGATTTATTGTTGAAAAATTTTGCAACTAACTACTTAATATATTTTTAAAAAATCATACAATGTAATGTAAACATAACCTAACAATTTCTAAGTCATAATTTGAATTTTTTTTTTTAAAGGGTATAGTTTTACACAAAACCACTTTATTAATAACGTTTTCTGTGCAACCATATGCAACTAACCTTATATTATTTTTAAAAAATCATACAATGTAATGTAAACATAACCTAACAATTTCTAAGTCATAATTTTAATTTTTTTTTTTAAAGGGTATAGTTTTACACAAAAACCACTTTAATTAATAACGTTTTCTGTTGCAACCATATGCAACTAACCTTAATATTATTTTTAAAAAATCATACAATGTAATGTAAACATAACCTAACAATTTCTAAGTCATAATTTTAATTTTTTTTTTTAAGTGGGTATAGGATTACACAAAAACCACTTTATTAATAACGTTTTCTGTTGCAACCATATGCAACTAACCTTAAATATTATTTTTAAAAAATCATACAATGTAATGTAAACATAACCTAACAATTTCTAAGTCATAATTTTAATTTTTTTTTTAAGTGGGTATAGGATTACACAAAACCACTTTGATTAATAACGTTTTCTGTTGCAACCATATGCAACTAACCTTAAATATTATTTTTAAAAAATCATACAATGTAATGTAAACATAACCTAACAATTTCTAAGTCATAATTTTAATTTTTTTTTTTTAGGGGTATAATTTACACAAAAACCACTTTGTTTAATAACGTTTTCTTGTTGCAAAAGATTTGCAACTAACCTTAAATATTATTTTTAAAAAATCATACAATGTAATGTAAACATAACCTAACAATTTCTAAGTCATAATTTAATTTTTTTTTTAAGTGGTATAGTTTTACACAAAACCACTTTGATTAATAACGTTTTCTGTTGCACCATATGCAACTAACCTTAAATATTATTTTTAAAAAATCATACAATGTAATGTAAACATAACCTAACAATTTCTAAGTCATAATTTGAATTTTTTTTTTTTAAAGGGTATAGTTTTACACAAAAACCACTTTAATTAATAACGTTTTCTGTTGCAACCATATGCAACTAACCTTAAATATTATTTTTAAAAAATCATACAATGTAATGTAAACATAACCTAACAATTTCTAAGTCATAATTTTAATTTTTTTTTTTTAGTGGGTATAGTTTACACAAAAACCACTTTAATTAATAACGTTTTCTGTTGCAACATATGCAACTAACCTTAATATTATTTTTAAAAAATCATACAATGTAATGTAAACATAACCTAACAATTTCTAAGTCATAATTTTAATTTTTTTTTTAAGTGGGTATAGGATTACACAAAAACCTTTGATTAATAACGTTTTCTTTGCAACATATGCAACTAACCTTAATATTATTTTTAAAAAATCATACAATGTAATGTAAACATAACCTAACAATTTCTAAGTCATAATTTGAATTTTTTTTTTTAAAGGGTATAGTTTTACACAAAAACCACTTTAATTAATAACGTTTTCTGTTGCAACCATATGCAACTAACCTTAATATTATTTTTAAAAATCATACAATGTAATGTAAACATAACCTAACAATTTCTAAGTCATAATTTTAATTTTTTTTTTAAGTGGGTTAGGATTACACAAAACCACTTTGATTAATAACGTTTTCTGTTGCAACCATATGCAACTAACCTTAAATATTATTTTTAAAAAATCATACAATGTAATAAACATAACCTAACAATTTCTAAGTCATAATTTTAATTTTTTTTTTTTAGAGGGTATAATGTACACAAACCCCACTTTGTTAATAACGATTTTCTGTGCAAAGATTTGCAACTAACCTTAAATATAATTTTTAAAAAATCATACAATGTAATGTAAACATAACCTAACAATTTCTAAGTCATAATTTGAATTTTTTTTTTTAAAGGGTATAGTTTTACACAAAACCACTTTAATTAATAACGTTTTCTGTTGCAACATATGCAACTAACCTTAATATTATTTTTAAAAAATCATACAATGTAATGTAAACATAACCTAACAATTTCTAAGTCATAATTTGAATTTTTTTTTTTTAAAGGGTATAGTTTTACACAAAAACCACTTTAATTAATAACGTTTTCTGTTGCAACCATATGCAACTAACCTTAAATATTATTTTTAAAAAATCATACAATGTAATGTAAACATAACCTAACAATTTCTAAGTCATAATTTTAATTTTTTTTTAAGTGGGTATAGTTTTACACAAAACCACTTTAATTAATAACGTTTTCTGTTGCAACCATATGCAACTAACCTTAAATATTATTTTTAAAAAATCATACAATGTAATGTAAACATAACCTAACAATTTCTAAGTCATAATTTTAATTTTTTTTTTAAGTGGGTATAGGATTACACAAAAACCACTTTGATTAATAACGTTTTCTGTTGCAACCATATGCAACTAACCTTAAATATTATTTTTAAAAATCATACAATGTAATGTAAACATAACCTAACAATTTCTAAGTCATAATTTTAATTTTTTTTTTTTAGAGGGTAATAATGTACACAAAACCCACTTTGTTAATAACGATTTATTGTGCAAAGATTTGCAACTAACCTTAAATATAATTTTTAAAAAATCATACAATGTAATGTAAACATAACCTAACAATTTCTAAGTCATAATTTGAATTTTTTTTTTTAAAGGGTATAGTTTTACACAAAAACCACTTTAATTAATAACGTTTTCTGTTGCAACCATATGCAACTAACCTTAAATATTATTTTTAAAAAATCATACAATGTAATGTAAACATAACCTAACAATTTCTAAGTCATAATTTTAATTTTTTTTTTAAGTGATAGATTACACAAAAACCACTTTGATTAATAACGTTTTCTGTTGCAACCATATGCAACTAACCTTAAATATTATTTTAAAAAATCATACAATGTAATGTAAACATAACCTAACAATTTCTAAGTCATAATTTTAATTTTTTTTTTTTAGAGGGTAATATGTACACAAACCCCACTTTGTTTAATAACGTTTATTTGCAAAGATTTGCAACTAACCTTAAATATAATTTTTAAAAAATCATACAATGTAATGTAAACATAACCTAACAATTTCTAAGTCATAATTTTAATTTTTTTTTTAAGTGGGTATAGTTTTACACAAAAACCACTTTGATTAATAACGTTTTCTGTTGCAACCATATGCAACTAACCTTAAATATTATTTTTAAAAAATCATACAATGTAATGTAAACATAACCTAACAATTTCTAAGTCATAATTTGAATTTTTTTTTTTTAAAGGGTATAGTTTTACACAAAAACCACTTTAATTAATAACGTTTTCTGTTGCAACCATATGCAACTAACCTTAAATATTATTTTTAAAAAATCATACAATGTAATGTAACATAACCTAACAATTTCTAAGTCATAATTTTAATTTTTTTTTTTAAGTGGGTATAGGATTACACAAAACCACTTTAATTAATAACGTTTTCTGTTGCAACCATATGCAACTAACCTTAAATATTTTTTAAAAAATCATACAATGTAATGTAAACATAACCTAACAATTTCTAAGTCATAATTTTAATTTTTTTTTTAGTGGGTTAGTTTTACACAAAAACCACTTTGATTAATAACGTTTTCTGTTGCAACCATATGCAACTAACCTTAAATATTATTTTTAAAAAATCATACAATGTAATGTAAACATAACCTAACAATTTCTAAGTCATAATTTGAATTTTTTTTTTTAAAGGGTATAGTTTTACACAAAAACCACTTTAATTAATAACGTTTTCTGTTGCAACCATATGCAACTAACCTTAATATTATTTTTAAAAAATCATACAATGTAATGTAAACATAACCTAACAATTTCTAAGTCATAATTTTAATTTTTTTTTTAAGTGGGTATAGGATTACACAAAAACCACTTTGATTAATAACGTTTTCTGTTGCAACCATATGCAACTAACCTTAAATATTATTTTTAAAAAATCATACAATGTAATGTAAACATAACCTAACAATTTCTAAGTCATAATTTTAATTTTTTTTTTTTAAGGGTATAATGTACACAACCCACTTTGTTTAATAACGATTTTTGTGAAAGATATGCAACTAACCTTAAATATAATTTTTAAAAATCATACAATGTAATGTAAACATAACCTAACAATTTCTAAGTCATAATTTGAATTTTTTTTTTTAAAGGGTATAGTTTTACACAAAAACCACTTTAATTAATAACGTTTTCTGTTGCAACCATATGCAACTAACCTTAATATTATTTTTAAAAAATCATACAATGTAATGTAAACATAACCTAACAATTTCTAAGTCATAATTTGAATTTTTTTTTTTAAAGGGTATAGTTTTACACAAAAACCACTTTAATTAATAACGTTTTCTGTTGCAACCATATGCAACTAACCTTAAATATTATTTTTAAAAAATCATACAATGTAATGTAAACATAACCTAACAATTTCTAAGTCATAATTTTAATTTTTTTTTTTAAGGGGTATAGGTTTACACAAAAACCACTTTAATTAATAACGTTTTCTGTTGCAACCATATGCAACTAACCTTAATATTATTTTTAAAAAATCATACAATGTAATGTAAACATAACCTAACAATTTCTAAGTCATAATTTTAATTTTTTTTTTAAGTGGGTATAGGATTACACAAAAACCACTTTGATTAATAACGTTTTCTGTTGCAACCATATGCAACTAACCTTAAATATTATTTTTAAAAAATCATACAATGTAATGTAAACATAACCTAACAATTTCTAAGTCATAATTTTAATTTTTTTTTTTTAGAGGGTAATATGTACACAAAACCCACTTTGTTTAATAACGATTTCTTGTGAAAAGATATGCAACTAACCTTAAATATAATTTTTAAAAAATCATACAATGTAATGTAAACATAACCTAACAATTTCTAAGTCATAATTTGAATTTTTTTTTTTAAAGGGTATAGTTTTACACAAAAACCACTTTAATTAATAACGTTTTCTGTTGCAACCATATGCAACTAACCTTAAATATTATTTTTAAAAAATCATACAATGTAATGTAAACATAACCTAACAATTTCTAAGTCATAATTTTAATTTTTTTTTTAAGTGGGTATAGGATTACACAAAAACCACTTTGATTAATAACGTTTTCTGTTGCAACCATATGCAACTAACCTTAAATATTATTTTTAAAAAATCATTAATGTAATGTAAACATAACCTAACAATTTCTAAGTCATAATTTTAATTTTTTTTTTTTAGAGGGTAATAATGTACACAAACCCCACTTTGTTTAATAACGATTTCTTGTGCAAGATTTGCAACTAACCTTAAATATAATTTTTAAAAAATCATACAATGTAATGTAAACATAACCTAACAATTTCTAAGTCATAATTTTAATTTTTTTTTTAAGTGGGTATAGTTTTACACAAAAACCACTTTGATTAATAACGTTTTCTGTTGCAACCATATGCAACTAACCTTAAATATTATTTTAAAAAATCATACAATGTAATGTAAACATAACCTAACAATTTCTAAGTCATAATTTGAATTTTTTTTTTTTAAAGGGTATAGTTTTACACAAAAACCACTTTAATTAATAACGTTTTCTGTTGCAACCATATGCAACTAACCTTAAATATTATTTTTAAAAAATCATACAATGTAATGTAAACATAACCTAACAATTTCTAAGTCATAATTTAATTTTTTTTTAAGGGTATAGGATTACACAAAAACCACTTTATTAATAACGTTTTCTGTTGCAACCATATGCAACTAACCAAATATTATTTTTAAAAAATCATACAATGTAATGTAAACATAACCTAACAATTTCTAAGTCATAATTTAATTTTTTTTTAAGTGGGTATAGGATTACACAAAAACCACTTTGATTAATAACGTTTTCTGTTGCAACCATATGCAACTAACCTTAAATATTATTTTTAAAAAATCATACAATGTAATGTAAACATAACCTAACAATTTCTAAGTCATAATTTGAATTTTTTTTTTTAAAGGGTATAGTTTTACACAAAAACCACTTTAATTAATAACGTTTTCTGTTGCAACCATATGCAACTAACCAATAATTATTTTTTAAAAATCATACAATGTAATGTAAACATAACCTAACAATTTCTAAGTCATAATTTTAATTTTTTTTTTAAGTGGGTATAGGATTACACAAAAACCACTTTGATTAATAACGTTTTCTGTTGCAACCATATGCAACTAACCTTAAATATTATTTTTAAAAAATCATTTAATGTAATGTAAACATAACCTAACAATTTCTAAGTCATAATTTTAATTTTTTTTTTAGAGGGTAATAATGTACACAAAACCACTTTGTTTAATAACGATTTTTGTGAAAAGATATGCAACTAACCTTAAATATAATTTTTAAAAAATCATACAATGTAATGTAAACATAACCTAACAATTTCTAAGTCATAATTTGAATTTTTTTTTTTAAAGGGTATAGTTTTACACAAAAACCACTTTAATTAATAACGTTTTCTGTTGCAACCATATGCAACTAACCTTAATATTATTTTTAAAAAATCATACAATGTAATGTAAACATAACCTAACAATTTCTAAGTCATAATTTTAATTTTTTTTTTTTAGAGGGTATAATTTACACAAAACCACTTTGATTAATAACGTTTTCTGTGCAACCATATGCAACTAACCTTAAATATTATTTTTAAAAAATCATACAATGTAATGTAAACATAACCTAACAATTTCTAAGTCATAATTTTAATTTTTTTTTTTTAAAGGGTATAGTTTTACACAAAAACCACTTTAATTAATAACGTTTTCTGTTGCAACCATATGCAACTAACCTTAAATATTATTTTTAAAAAATCATACATGTAATGTAAACATAACCTAACAATTTCTAAGTCATAATTTTAATTTTTTTTTTTAAGTGGGTATAGGATTACACAAAAACCACTTTGATTAATAACGTTTTCTGTTGCAACCATATGCAACTAACCTTAAATATTATTTTTAAAAAATCATACAATGTAATGTAAACATAACCTAACAATTTCTAAGTCATAATTTTAATTTTTTTTTTTTAGAGGGTAATAATGTACACAAACCCCACTTTGTTTAATAACGATTTATTGTGCAAAGATTTGCAACTAACCTTAAATATATTTTTAAAAAATCATACAATGTAATGTAAACATAACCTAACAATTTCTAAGTCATAATTTGAATTTTTTTTTTTTAAAGGGTATAGTTTTACACAAAAACCACTTTAATTAATAACGTTTTCTGTTGCAACATATGCAACTAACCTTAAATATTATTTTTAAAAAATCATACAATGTAATGTAAACATAACCTAACAATTTCTAAGTCATAATTTTAATTTTTTTTTTTTAGAGGGTATAATTTACACAAAAACCACTTTGATTAATAACGTTTTCTGTTGCAACCATATGCAACTAACCTTAAATATTATTTTTAAAAAATCATACAATGTAATGTAAACATAACCTAACAATTTCTAAGTCATAATTTTAATTTTTTTTTTTAAAGGGTATAGTTTTACACAAAAACCACTTTAATAATAACGTTTTCTGTTGCAACCATATGCAACTAACCTTAAATATTATTTTTAAAAAATCATACAATGTAATGTAAACATAACCTAACAATTTCTAAGTCATAATTTTAATTTTTTTTTAAGTGGGTATAGGATTACACAAAAACCACTTTGATTAATAACGTTTTCTGTTGCAACCATATGCAACTAACCTTAAATATTATTTTTAAAAAATCATACAATGTAATGTAAACATAACCTAACAATTTCTAAGTCATAATTTTAATTTTTTTTTTTTAGAGGGTATAATTACACAAAAACCACTTTGTTTAATAACGATTTTTGTGAAAAGATTTGCAACTAACCTTAAATATTATTTTTAAAAAATCATACAATGTAATGTAAACATAACCTAACAATTTCTAAGTCATAATTTGAATTTTTTTTTTTTAAAGGGTATAGTTTTACACAAAAACCACTTTAATTAATAACGTTTTCTGTTGCAAACATATGCAACTAACCTTAAATATTATTTTTAAAAAATCATTAATGTAATGTAAACATAACCTAACAATTTCTAAGTCATAATTTTAATTTTTTTTTTAAGTGGGTATAGGATTACACAAAAACCACTTTGATTAATAACGTTTTCTGTTGCAACCATATGCAACTAACCTTAAATATTATTTTTAAAAAATCATACAATGTAATGTAAACATAACCTAACAATTTCTAAGTCATAATTTTAATTTTTTTTTTTTAGAGGGTATAATGTACACAAAAACCACTTTGATTAATAACGATTTATTGTGCAAAGATATGCAACTAACCTTAAATATTATTTTTAAAAAATCATACAATGTAATGTAAACATAACCTAACAATTTCTAAGTCATAATTTGAATTTTTTTTTTTAAGGGTATAGTTTTACACAAAAACCACTTTAATTAATAACGTTTTCTGTTGCAACCATATGCAACTAACCTTAATATTATTTTTAAAAAATCATACAATGTAATGTAAACATAACCTAACAATTTCTAAGTCATAATTTTAATTTTTTTTTTAAGTGGGTATAGGATTACACAAAAACCACTTTGATTAATAACGTTTTCTGTTGCAACCATATGCAACTAACCTTAAATATTATTTTTAAAAATCATACAATGTAATGTAAACATAACCTAACAATTTCTAAGTCATAATTTTAATTTTTTTTTTTTAGAGGGTAATAATGTACACAAACCCACTTTGTTTAATAACGATTTCTGTGCAAAGATTTGCAACTAACCTTAAATATAATTTTTAAAAAATCATACAATGTAATGTAAACATAACCTAACAATTTCTAAGTCATAATTTGAATTTTTTTTTTTAAAGGGTATAGTTTTACACAAAAACCACTTTAATTAATAACGTTTTCTGTTGCAACCATATGCAACTAACCTAAATATTATTTTTAAAAAATCATACAATGTAATGTAAACATAACCTAACAATTTCTAAGTCATAATTTTAATTTTTTTTTTTTAGAGGGTATAATTTACACAAAAACCACTTTATTAATAACGTTTTCTGTTGCAACCATATGCAACTAACCTTAAATATTATTTTTAAAAAATCATACAATGTAATGTAAACATAACCTAACAATTTCTAAGTCATAATTTAATTTTTTTTTTTTAAAGGGTATAGTTTTACACAAAAACCACTTTAATTAATAACGTTTTCTGTTGCAACCATATGCAACTAACCTTAAATATTATTTTTAAAAAATCATACAATGTAATGTAAACATAACCTAACAATTTCTAAGTCATAATTTTAATTTTTTTTTTTAAGTGGGTATAGGATTACACAAAAACCACTTTGATTAATAACGTTTTCTGTTGCAACCATATGCAACTAACCTTAAATATTATTTTTAAAAAATCATTAATGTAATGTAAACATAACCTAACAATTTCTAAGTCATAATTTAATTTTTTTTTTTTAGAGGGTATAATGTACACAAACCCCACTTTGTTTAATAACGTTTTTGTGAAAAGATTTGCAACTAACCTTAAATATATTTTTAAAAAATCATACAATGTAATGTAAACATAACCTAACAATTTCTAAGTCATAATTTGAATTTTTTTTTTTAAGGGTATAGTTTACACAAAAACCACTTTAATTAATAACGTTTTCTGTTGCAACCATATGCAACTAACCTTAAATATTATTTTTAAAAAATCATACAATGTAATGTAAACATAACCTAACAATTTCTAAGTCATAATTTTAATTTTTTTTTTTTTAAGGGTATAATTTACACAAAAACCACTTTAATTAATAACGTTTTCTGTTGCAACCATATGCAACTAACCTTAAATATTTTTTAAAAAATCATACAATGTAATGTAAACATAACCTAACAATTTCTAAGTCATAATTTTAATTTTTTTTTTTAAGGGTATAGTTTTACACAAAAACCACTTTAATTAATAACGTTTTCTGTTGCAACCATATGCAACTAACCTTAAATATTATTTTTAAAAATCATACAATGTAATGTAAACATAACCTAACAATTTCTAAGTCATAATTTTAATTTTTTTTTAAGTGGGTATAGGATTACACAAAAACCACTTTGATTAATAACGTTTTCTGTTGCAACCATATGCAACTAACCTTAAATATTATTTTAAAAAATCATACAATGTAATGTAAACATAACCTAACAATTTCTAAGTCATAATTTTAATTTTTTTTTTTTTAGAGGGTATAATTTACACAAACCCCACTTTGTTTAATAACGTTTTTTGTGAAAAGATTTGCAACTAACCTTAAATATTATTTTTAAAAAATCATACAATGTAATGTAAACATAACCTAACAATTTCTAAGTCATAATTTGAATTTTTTTTTTTTAAAGGGTATAGTTTTACACAAAAACCACTTTAATTAATAACGTTTTCTGTTGCAACAATATGCAACTAACCTTAAATATTATTTTTAAAAAATCATACAATGTAATGTAAACATAACCTAACAATTTCTAAGTCATAATTTTAATTTTTTTTTAAGTGGGTATAGGATTACACAAAAACCACTTTGATTAATAACGTTTTCTGTTGCAACCATATGCAACTAACCTTAAATATTATTTTTAAAAAATCATACAATGTAATGTAAACATAACCTAACAATTTCTAAGTCATAATTTGAATTTTTTTTTTTAAAGGGTATAGTTTTACACAAAAACCACTTTAATTAATAACGTTTTCTGTGCAACCATATGCAACTAACCTTAAATATTATTTTTAAAAAATCATACAATGTAATGTAAACATAACCTAACAATTTCTAAGTCATAATTTGAATTTTTTTTTTTTAAAGGGTATAGTTTTACACAAAAACCACTTTAATTAATAACGTTTTCTGTTGCAACATATGCAACTAACCTTAAATATTATTTTTAAAAAATCATTAATGTAATGTAAACATAACCTAACAATTTCTAAGTCATAATTTTAATTTTTTTTTTAAGTGGGTATAGGATTACACAAAAACCACTTTGATTAATAACGTTTTCTGTTGCAACCATATGCAACTAACCTTAAATATTATTTTTAAAAATCATACAATGTAATGTAAACATAACCTAACAATTTCTAAGTCATAATTTTAATTTTTTTTTTTTAGGGTAATAATTACACAAAAACCACTTTGATTAATAACGTTTTTGTGTGCAAAGATATGCAACTAACCTTAAATATTATTTTTAAAAAATCATACAATGTAATGTAAACATAACCTAACAATTTCTAAGTCATAATTTTAATTTTTTTTTTTAAGGGTATAGTTTTACACAAAAACCACTTTAATTAATAACGTTTTCTGTTGCAACCATATGCAACTAACCTTAAATATTATTTTTAAAAAATCATACAATGTAATGTAAACATAACCTAACAATTTCTAAGTCATAATTTTAATTTTTTTTTTAAGTGTATAGGATTACACAAAAACCACTTTGATTAATAACGTTTTCTGTTGCAACCATATGCAACTAACCTTAAATATTATTTTTAAAAAATCATTTAATGTAATGTAAACATAACCTAACAATTTCTAAGTCATAATTTTAATTTTTTTTTTTAGAGGGTAATAATGTACACAAAACCACTTTGTTTAATAACGTTTATTGTGAAAGATTTGCAACTAACCTTAAATATATTTTTAAAAAATCATACAATGTAATGTAAACATAACCTAACAATTTCTAAGTCATAATTTTAATTTTTTTTTTTTAAAGGGTATAGTTTTACACAAAAACCACTTTAATTAATAACGTTTTCTGTTGCAACCATATGCAACTAACCTTAATATTATTTTTAAAAAATCATACAATGTAATGTAAACATAACCTAACAATTTCTAAGTCATAATTTTAATTTTTTTTTTAAGTGGGTATAGATTACACAAAAACCACTTTGATTAATAACGTTTTCTGTTGCAACCATATGCAACTAACCTTAAATATTATTTTTAAAAAATCATACAATGTAATGTAAACATAACCTAACAATTTCTAAGTCATAATTTGAATTTTTTTTTTTTAAAGGGTATAGTTTTACACAAAAACCACTTTAATTAATAACGTTTTCTGTTGCAACCATATGCAACTAACCTTAAATATTATTTTTAAAAAATCATACAATGTAATGTAAACATAACCTAACAATTTCTAAGTCATAATTTTAATTTTTTTTTTTTAGAGGGTAATAATGTACACAAACCCCACTTTGTTAATAACGTTTTTGTGAAAGATTTGCAACTAACCTTAAATATTATTTTTAAAAAATCATACAATGTAATGTAAACATAACCTAACAATTTCTAAGTCATAATTTGAATTTTTTTTTTTTAAAGGGTATAGTTTACACAAAAACCACTTTAATTAATAACGTTTTCTGTTGCAACCATATGCAACTAACCTTAAATATTATTTTTAAAAAATCATACAATGTAATGTAAACATAACCTAACAATTTCTAAGTCATAATTTTAATTTTTTTTTTAGTGGGTATAGGATTACACAAAAACCACTTTGATTAATAACGTTTTCTGTTGCAACCATATGCAACTAACCTTAAATATTATTTTTAAAAAATCATACAATGTAATGTAAACATAACCTAACAATTTCTAAGTCATAATTTGAATTTTTTTTTTTAAAGGGTATAGTTTTACACAAAAACCACTTTAATTAATAACGTTTTCTGTTGCAACCATATGCAACTAACCTTAAATATATTTTTAAAAAATCATACAATGTAATGTAAACATAACCTAACAATTTCTAAGTCATAATTTGAATTTTTTTTTTTTAAGGGTATAGTTTTACACAAAAACCACTTTAATTAATAACGTTTTCTGTTGCAATCATATGCAACTAACCTTAAATATTATTTTTAAAAAATCATACAATGTAATGTAAACATAACCTAACAATTTCTAAGTCATAATTTTAATTTTTTTTTTTAAAGGGTATAGTTTTACACAAAAACCACTTTAATTAATAACGTTTTCTGTGCAACCATATGCAACTAACCTTAAATATTATTTTTAAAAAATCATTAATGTAATGTAAACATAACCTAACAATTTCTAAGTCATAATTTTAATTTTTTTTTTTTAGAGGGTATAATTTACACAAAAACCACTTTGTTAATAACGTTTTTGTTGCAAAGATATGCAACTAACCTTAAATATTATTTTTAAAAAATCATACAATGTAATGTAAACATAACCTAACAATTTCTAAGTCATAATTTTAATTTTTTTTTTTAAGTGGGTATAGGATTACACAAAAACCACTTTGATTAATAACGTTTTCTGTTGCAACCATATGCAACTAACCTTAAATATTATTTTAAAAAATCATACAATGTAATGTAAACATAACCTAACAATTTCTAAGTCATAATTTTAATTTTTTTTTTTTAAAGGGTATAATGTACACAAACCCACTTTGTTTAATAACGTTTTTTGTGCAAAGATTTTGCAACTAACCTTAAATATTATTTTTAAAAAATCATACAATGTAATGTAAACATAACCTAACAATTTCTAAGTCATAATTGAATTTTTTTTTTTTAAAGGGTATAGTTTTACACAAAAACCACTTTAATTAATAACGTTTTCTGTTGCAATCATATGCAACTAACCTTAATATTATTTTTAAAAAATCATACAATGTAATGTAAACATAACCTAACAATTTCTAAGTCATAATTTTAATTTTTTTTTTTAAGTGGTATAGGTTTACACAAAAACCACTTTGATTAATAACGTTTTCTGTTGCAACCATATGCAACTAACCTTAAATATTATTTTTAAAAAATCATTTAATGTAATGTAAACATAACCTAACAATTTCTAAGTCATAATTTAATTTTTTTTTTTTAGAGGGTATAATGTACACTAACCACTTTGATTAATAACGTTTTCTTGTGCAAAGATTTGCAACTAACCTTAAATATTATTTTTAAAAAATCATACAATGTAATGTAAACATAACCTAACAATTTCTAAGTCATAATTTAATTTTTTTTTTTAAAGGGTATAGTTTTACACAAAAACCACTTTAATTAATAACGTTTTCTGTTGCAACCATATGCAACTAACCTTAAATATTATTTTTAAAAATCATACAATGTAATGTAAACATAACCTAACAATTTCTAAGTCATAATTTTAATTTTTTTTTTTAAGTGGGTATAGTTTACACAAAAACCACTTTGATTAATAACGTTTTCTGTTGCAACCATATGCAACTAACCTTAAATATTATTTTAAAAAATCATTTAATGTAATGTAAACATAACCTAACAATTTCTAAGTCATAATTTTAATTTTTTTTTTTTAGAGGGTATATATTACACAAACCCACTTTGATTAATAACGTTTTCTTGTGCAAAATATGCAACTAACCTTAAATATATTTTAAAAATCATACAATGTAATGTAAACATAACCTAACAATTTCTAAGTCATAATTTTAATTTTTTTTTTTAAAAGGTATAGTTTTACACAAAACCACTTTAATTAATAACGTTTTCTGTTGCAACCATATGCAACTAACCTTAAATATAATTTTTAAAAAATCATACAATGTAA